>NC_083761.1:81159451-81221951 GCF_963514075.1 Conger conger
GCACACACACACACACACACACACATACACACACATATATGCACACACACACAAATATAAGCACATGCACACACACACACACACACACACAGGCACACACTAGCATACACTAGCACACACACACACACAGGAGCTCCGTCCTGAAACACAGGAGCAGACAGAAAGCTGCTTCATGTTGGGGACGGGGACTAGGGGGGCAGTTGCGGGGCATGGGGGGGGGGGGGGGGGGCGGCGGTGTTAGGTTAGGTAGGGGGGTTGGGGGGAGGACATTAGAACTTCCTGGCTCATAGTAGCTCCAGTCAGACACAGTCTCCGGAGCCCCCCGCCCCCACCCCCACCGCCCCGGACTTTGATCTATCAGCATTAGCGCAGGGTAAACAGCCGCTAATTGTCTGCATCAAGTCGAGATCCCTATCTCCCTCCCTCCCTCCCTCCCGCCCTTCCTGGTTTTAATGCCCTTCCTCAGTTTCCCACACCGATGCTGTCAGATTAGCCCTCATCGCTAACCGTATCTGTCACCTCAAAGCACAGCCACCTCCCTCTCCCTCTCCCTCTCCCTCCCTCTCTCCCAATCCCCAAACAAAGCCCACTCTCATCCCCACACACTGGCCCGGGGTGATCACCTTATCAGCTGCAGCGTAATCGTAATTGTAATCGTAATCGTAATTGTAATTGTAATTGTAATTACTAATTAATAGAGACGATGAGAGACGGGAGGTCTTGAGGCCTCTCGTGACCATTACTTTCAATGACAGCGCTCAAAATATCTCACCCACGTTTAAAGATAATACCACTTTAAATCGGCTCATTTCTTGAATATAATCCATTTTTTTCAACATTTTTTTATTTACTTCCAAATTAAAATGTGAACGTACGTATACTGAAATCCCAACAAGCATATAGATCGCTATCCTGTCATTATTTCCAAATGTGGATGTTCGATGAAACATACATTAAAGTTTAATAAATAGATAATTAACATTACATGCGGTGCAAACACATTTAGATAGATTAAAATAAGCTCATCAGCTAACTCTGGCACATTTACATTGATGTGGAAACTGAAAATGTTGATTATTGTTGCCTGTCCCTAGTAAAAAATAAAGAAAAAAATAATAATAAACGTAACAATATAAAGGACCCTGTCTTTATGTTCCAATATGCCCATATGCCCTACACCTCCCCCGCCTCCTCCCCAGCCCCGGTTGAAGAAGAGGACATCAGAGCAACATGCTGATGAAGACCTGCAGGCCTGGGGGCTGGGGGAGGGGCAGAGGGGGGTACCACAGGGTAATGGGGTCCTCTTGATGTCTGCCCGGAGGATAAATATTGGTGCCGATATCTCAGACTCGGCTAATGACCCCCCGTTTATATGACCCCTCGCCCCAGATCAGGTCCTCACAGACCCCCCCCCCCCACCCCCCCTTCATCCTCCATTACGGGGGGATCAAAGCGGTGGGCGGGGCCTCCCCCAGGTGCGATTGGTCATCCGGAGGAGACGTCCACGCCGGGGCTCTGATTGTGTCGGTACTGCCCGAGGGCGCGTCGTCACGGAGACCCCTGGATTGGGGATGGGTCATCGGCCGGACGATCGGCTGGTGAGCCTAGCCTCACACCCCCACTTTCATTTCGGGCTAACCGCTGTGGGGGTCGGGGGTCACGCAGGCAGACCGCAGGCAGACCGTGATAAAGCACTCATCATGCACTGAATGAGGAGGAGCCGTGAACGCAGAAGTGCCGTGGAACACCGATCTGAGAGTGTCGCTACCTGCGAGCCCCGAGCCAGGCCTCCCCGGGGGGACAGAGATGCCGCATCCCGACAGGACGTCCCGGTAAAATGAGGGTCCTTTAAGGGGCTCCGGTCTGGAGCCGAGGGGAACTGCGAGGCAGGGGGTGGGGAATCCTTAAATTGCTCATCTATCACCTGTCAGTGGCAGATTCCTTTTCTCACTTAAAGGCACATCACAAAAACGTTACATATATATAAATTGTTATTGCATCAGAAAAACAGGTTCGAGATTCTTATGGAATAGAGATCTCCCTTATTTGTGATGCCCTGGTCACTGGTGAACTAGAGCAGTGGTAACTAACTCTGTTTCTGGAGATTTACCATCCAAGTAGGTTAGCAGTCCAATGCAGATCTCTAGCCATTGAATGAGGTGTGCTTTGTCAGGGTTGGAGTGAAAACCAACAGGACGGTAGATCTCCAGGAACAGGGTTGGGCAGGTCTAATGTACTGTAGCTGTTAGGTAGGTTCTCACTCCAAAGCTATCTCCAGGAACAGGGTCTGTTAAATCAATTTAAATCAAACCGGTGAAAAATGGAACGACAGATTTCCCATGTCTGTGGAAGAGCACTGAGACACAGGTTCACGTCAACGGGACAGAAAAAGAACTAAAAATAAATAAATCAGCACCCCAGATGGCACAGCTCCAGAGCGCTCGCGCGGGACGGCGGGGGATTTGGGACGACTGCCGGGCACCACTCCGAGGCCCAGGCACCACTCCGAGGCCAGGCACCACTCCGAGGCCCAGGCACCACTCCGAGGCCCAGGCACCACTCCGAGGCCCAGGCGACTCCGAGGCCCAGGCACCACTCCGAGGCCCAGGCGACTCTGAGGTGTTGACGGGCCGTTCCCAAACCGCCAGAGCTCTGAGAAACGGCACATCCTGCGCCGGGGCCGACTCCCGGCTGTCAGTCAAGGTGACGTGATCAGAGACCCCGGAGCGGGAGAGAGAGAGAGAGAGAGAGAGAGAGAGAGGGAGAGAGAGAGGGAGAGAGGGAGAGGGAGGGAGGGAGAGGGAGAGGGAGAGGAGAGGGAGAGGGAGAGGGAGAGGGAGAGAGAGAGGGAGAGCCGGAGGGACGGGGGAGAGAGAGAGGGAGAGATGGAGAGAGAGAGAGAGGGAGAGGGAGAGAGAGAGTGAGAGAGGGAGGGAGAGAGGGAGGGACGGGGGAGAGAGAGTGAGAGAGAGGGAGAGACGGAGGGACGGGGGGAGAGAGAGAAAGAGAGAGGGAGGGAGAGGGAGAGAGAGAGAGAGCGAGAGGGAGAGAGAGAGAGGGAGAGAGAGAGAGAGAGGGAGGGAGAGGGAGAGAGAGGGAGAGAGGAGAGAGGGAGAGAGGGAGAGAGAGGGAGAGAGGGAGAGAGGGAGAGAGAGGGAGAGAGGGGGAGACCCAGCGCGCCAGACCCCGCCAGGCATCAGAAACATGCCGCAGGGGGGAGATCCCCGTCACTCCCGGTGACAGGGCGAGAGTGGCGGGGTGAGGAGACGCAGATCCAAACAGACGGCTGTCCCGTCACGGACATCCCCTGGAAATGAGCGAGGCTGTCAACCCCCCCCCCCACCCCCCGACTCCAAACCCATCCCCCGAGCTAACGTCTCTCCTGGAGGACAAAAGAACCTGGTTATGTAATAACACTTTCTGATAAGCACTTAAAGAGACTGTGGCACTGCCTAACGCACTCTCACACACTCTCACGAACACACAGACACACACACTCATGCACTCACACATACACGCACTCACACACTCTCACACTCTCACACACACACACTCACACACACACACACACTAGGCTTTGCGTAAATGCAGTTGGTTATCTGTAATATCTGTGGTATTACACACTCAGCTGCCCACGGAGAACTCTTGACATTTCGCTCAGTTGTGCTACAGCTTGAAAACACGTCTCTTCTGAGGCCGCTGATAAGGAAAGAGATGTTTATTTTTTTGTGGTAAATGTTAAACACGGCGGAAACTGCGATTCAATCTTCAGACAGAAGATAAGGACATTATTTATTTATTTTTCTCGATTTTTATGTTTTTTTATGATGTTTTCGCACACAATCGGGGAGATATAAAACACAAATCGTCGCCCCCTCTTCAGCCTGACCTGCCCCGGTCGTAATCCCGGGGTTTTTGTCGAAATTGCTCCGCTTGACCCGAATCTACCATTCCATTACTCTACACTCCCTGTGGGAAAACCGGAGATCCCTCACCACTTGACCTCTGCCCCCCCTCAATCAGGCCACTGGGGTAAAACAAGGAAGCCTCTTTGCTGACCCTCACCACGCCCCCCCCACCCCTTCCTAATTCCCCCTGATGGGGAGGCAGTCAACCTCATCCGCTCCACGCTCTCTGAAGTCCGTCTGCAAATTGGAGCTGACCGCTCCATCCGAAGCATCCGTCCTTCGCCACCGCCTCCCTAAGATGGATGCCGCTGACCGTCTAACATGCCATCGATTTGTCCTCCTCACCTTCACCCACCCAGCCTCACTTTCCCGTCATTCCGACATTTAGAGTTTGTCCTCAAGAGTGGTTTTGGCCCTGTCATGATGTGGGTATAAAGGTCTGTACCAACGCCAGTGTTTGTCCTCAGACCATGTCTTTACCTGGAGTTTCCTCCTGCAGGGTTGGCCCTGCCACGATGTGGGTATAAAGGTCTGTACCAACGCCAGTGTTTGTCCTCAGACCATGTCTTTACCTGGAGTTTCCTCCTGCAGGGTTGGCCCTGTCATGATGTGGGTATAAAGGTCTGTACCAACGCCAGTGTTTGTCCTCAGACCATGTCTTTACCTGGAGTTTCCTCCTGCAGGGTTGGCCCTGCCACGATGTGGGTATAAAGGTCTGTACCAACGCCAGTGTTTGTCCTCAGACCATGTCTTTACCTGGAGTTTCCTCCTGCAGGGTTGGCCCTGCCACGATGTGGGTATAAAGGTCTGTCCATACCAAGAATCATGACTACAAAGGGAACTACAAATATGTCGTCTCAAACATCATTCTAACTCAAGTGGATGGCTGAGTCCATACCATAGCTATAACGACGACAACAGTGAGGAAAGATATTGTTGGGATCATTTTCAGAGTGATATTTTCTAGCTGCATGAACAGTGAAACACTGACCGCCAAACCCATCTGAATTTACAGGGCTTCACGTTGAAATGGCGGAAGACATAGCCGGGAAGTTATTTACAGAATCGCATTGTTCATCGGTGCGAATGCTCACATCGTTATCGTCATAGTTACAGTTATATTTATAGTTCCTGGTGTAGACGGGCCTTAATTTCCGAAATGACGTTCGCTCAATGCAGGAAGTGAATCGAAATTCAATCCGTGAATGGAAAAAGGATTCCAGAGATGTTCCGCGAGGAATGTGTCTTTTCAAACGGCAAGAGGACGGGAGATGACCGACGTCCCAGCGCTGCCCTTTGACTGGAGGAATGTGTAATTGCGCAGGTCCTCGCAGGGAAAAAGGCGATCCGAGTTCATCAGCTTTGTCCACTTCACTGCCACTTTCATGTCCTGACAGGACCTGTCAGGGCTCCGGGGGGGGTGATGAAAACGTCTCTCTGCTTAAACAGGGCGTCCGGGACCAAACAATGAACAACAAGCCCGATCCGTCAGCCCGCTGGAACATAAATCACTGTGTGAAAGAGTTTTAAATCACCTCAGATAAAATCTGCTGCCTCTCCACTCCCTTGATGTCGTCTGCTCACCCGAGGCGAAGCGGACGGTCTCCTGCGATCACAGGGCGCGCGCGTTTGGAGTGATTCGATGAATATTCGGCTTTCCTTTCCACCCTACACATGGAGGTGGAGTGCACCCTTCTCAGTTTCAACGGGCCCAGCTTTGGAGGGTTATAAAACGCTTCCTCTTACTCTGATTCACTGAGCTACTGTTTGGGTTGAAATATATAAATATACTGAATACACATTTTAGATGTGCATGTGTTTCTTGGAAAGTTTTTGTAAATTACTTTCTTTTTACTTTTTCTTTCTTTCATTCTTTCTTTCTTGCTCTCTCTTTCCAGCAAATGAACCTTATTTGGACATCAGTAGGGTGTAACTAATGATGATTTGCTGTTAATTTGAGGGCTTAGTGTAAATGTAAATGGTATAAATGAATGTAAATGTAAATGGTATATATGTCTGTAAATGTAAATGGTATATATGTCTGTAAATGTAAATGGTATAATTGACTGTAAATGTAAATGATATATATGTCTGTAAATGTAAATGGTATATATGTCTGTAAATGTAAATGGTATGTCTGTAAATGTAAATGGTATGTCTGTAAATGTAAATGGTATATATGAATGTAACTGTAAATGGTATATATGTCTGTAAATGTAAATTGTATATATGTCTGTAAATGTAAATGGTATATATGACTGTAAATGTAAATGGTATATATGTCTGTAAATGTAAATGGTATATATGTCAGTAAATGTAAATGGTATAATTGACTGTAAATGTAAATGGTATATATGTCTGTAAATGTAAATAGTATATATGTCCGTAAATGTAAATGGTATATATGTCTGTAAATGTAAATGGTATACATGACTGTAAATGTAAATGGTATATATGACTGTAAATGTAAATGGTATATATGTCTGTAAATGTAAATAGTATATATGTCTGTAAATGTAAATGGTATATATGTCTGTAAATGTAAATGGTATAAATGAGTGACTGCCACTCTGTGGGACTCAGGCATACAGCCTCTCGTGTGTGGAGCGACTCCCCTTCTACAAGAGCTGGCTGAATGTTTATAGCAGCTCAGCCCAGCCAAAGGGAATGGCTCAATGGCAGAGAGGCACGTTGCCCAGAAGTGAAGTTCTGAAGCAGGGCCCAAAATGACAAAAATCCTTCTTTTCTGCTTGTGCCTCATCCAGTTACCCCTCCATCCAGTACACTGGACCCATCCATCATCCGTCTTTCCATCCATCCATCCATCCATCCACCCGTTTTCTTAGAGCAGTTTTCCCAGCATTGCCTTTGCATGTACCCTGGACCTGGACCCATTAAAATCACCAGTGGTAATGTGTGCGTCCCTTGATTCTAATATATTCTATCAAAGCTCAGTCAGAGTTCTGTTCACACCGAGTGATATAAAGAAATCGGGAAAGTTTAGATTTAGAGCACAGGTGAGCGAGTCCTGAGCATTCATTCACACGCTGTGAGTTCTCTACAGTAGACCGCAGGAGTCTGACTGACACACGTAATTGACCTGTCAAACACACCAAAGCCCTGCCCCTGCACGTCAAACGCGCTGGGCTGTCGCCCGGAGGGGCGAGCGAGCCAGAGGGAAATGAAGTAATGTGTGAGAGAGAGAGAGAGAGAGGGGGAGAGAGAGGGAGAGAGAGAGAGAGAGAGAGAGAGAGAGAGAGAGAGAGGAGAGAGAGACAGAGAGAGTGAGGGAGAGGGAGAGAGAGAAGGAGAGAGAGAGGGGGGAGAGTGAGGGAGAGAGAGAGTGAGGGGGAGAGAAAGAGGGAGAGAGAGAGGGAGGGAGAGTGAGAGAGAGAGGGGGAGGGGGGGAGAGAAAGAGAGAGAGAGGGAGAGAGAGAGGGAGGGAGAGAGGGAGAGAGAGAGAGGGAGAGAGAGAGAGAGAGAGAGCGAGGGAGGGAGAGAGGGGGAGAGGTATGCTCAGAGCCAGTCAGTCTGGAAGGGCTTTCGCAGATTCGGCTGTGTGAAGCACACAAAGATGACACAGCGCCGGGTAAATAAACAGTTTAAAAATAAAAAGAATGCCTGAAGTCGCTCTCATTGATCATTCAGCGTGCGCCCGCATGTTTATTTCTCTCGTCTGTGTGATCGTAGCCTTTGTGTAGACCACTCTGCTGCTGTGTGTCCTTTGAAAGCTGGCCGGTGCAGGTATCAGGCCATCAGGTGTAGCCCCTGTGATGTGTACATGAAAGCAGAGACACGTTCACATCTTCTACACCTGTCTGGATGGAGACTCTTCACATGTACGTATTTATATTTATTAAATCATGTTTGACGTCTCCACAGAGACTTCTTGGCAGTATAAGAAGTCAATACACAGAATTTCCATCCCTGTTTTCCGGCTTTACATTCCAGCATCGCAAATCATTCCCAAAACACACACACACACGCACGCACACACACACGCACACGCACACGCACACGCACACACACACACACACACACACACACACACACACACACACATATGCAAGCACACACGCATGCGCACACACACACACACTGGTTGACCAGCTACCAGCTCAGACAAGCTACCAGCACAACCCGGTTGTCCAGCTCATACCCAGCTACACCAGCTTAAGACCACCTTGATCAGCTCAACTCTCAAGCTGGTCAAACTGGCATAGCTGGATTTTCCATGTACTACTACTACTACTAAATAAAAACATAAATAATAATCACCACGTTCATCATCATGGGTAATGATTTAATGAAAACCTCATGTCGTGCCGACAGAAGCCCCTGGCCCTACCCCCGGCCCCGCCCTTTGGCTTGCCACATAAGACGCAGCCGTTAGGAGTGAGTCAGTGCGCCCCAGAACGGTCACAGAACCCTGCAGGCACTCAGCGCTGTGACGTTAAGGAAGTTGTTAAAATGTTATTTGCTACACGGATCTTATGTTACCCCGCAAAAACGATTTACGACCGATCTCGACTTACAGTGCACTCTTTCAGTACCTCTTTCAGGCTACCCAGGTCCGTCATGCTCACAACATCCCCTCCCAAAAAAAGAAAAAAACCACACCTAAATTCCCCCGTGATAATTCATCGTTCCTGGATGCGGCCCCGCAGCCGAACAGGGACGAGCCAAGCCGTTGCAGACGCTCTCCGCTTTACATCACGAGAGACCGGAGGTACGCACGGAGCGGTTACCTCCGCATCCAGCGCCGCGCCGAAAACAAACCTCGACCTCGCGGGGGTCACCGTCCAGACGCTGGCTGCTGAGCGGATACGTATCCCGGGATCCACCCAAATGCATTTTCTTGAAGTGAACTCAACTTCTCAACGCAACTCAACCCCGGCCTCAACTTTCCCCACACATTCCGTCACACGCTAACAAAGGTAATCTCATCCACAGGAATTTACATAACTTTGCATTTCGCATAGTATTGATTTTGTATATCGCCGAATGTATACTGAACCATTTTAGCATTAGTACCTTGCTCAAGCGTAGCCTGTAGCCTAGCGGCTAAATGGTTTGACTTAACCCCACATTGCTCCAGGAGGAATTGGCCCCTACTTAGTCAACGGTAATGTAATGCCAAATCCCAGAATCCCACGCTCAGGGCTGTGGTGATAGGCATGTGCTCATCAACAGTGCTTACAGGCCGGGAGACAAGTCTCAGAGTAAATTGGTTTAGCAAGTACAATGATGGTCATGAGAACATGCATTTTTGTGTTTGTGTGTGTCTGTGCTTGTATGTGTGTGTGTGTTGTGTGTACCAGTACGTGTATCTGTGTGCTTGCTTGCGTCTGTGTGTATGTGCGTATGTTTGTTTGTGTGTTTGTGTCCATGTGTGTGTGTTTGAGTTTGAGTGTGTGTGTGTATGTGAGTAAAACATGGCTGTTGTCAGTGTAAAATCCCCTACAGATCCCCATAGTTTAATTTCACATTTCTGTGCGCTGAAACATTCCTGGCACACTGAATCCTCACTAAGACCGATTCCCTGAAAACCAATCCCACTGTAAAAAGAAAGAGACTTAAAAACAAAACAAAACACACACGCACACACACACACACACACACACACTCACACACGCACACACGCACACACGCACACACGCACACACACACACACACTCACAAGCAGAGCTCTCTTGTCGGGTATTAAACGGCACATTCCTCTATAATAACCGGATTGTGTTAAAGGAGAATCAAACGGACTCAAAAGAAAGAGAGGGATGAAAAAGGAAACAGTGACAGAATAAAGGAGGGGGGGGGGCTCTCTCTCAAGAAGCTCTGCGTGGCTAGCGGGACACGTGGGTATCAGAGGAGCAGCACTTGAAAGACAAGACAGCAGTTAAAGATGCTCCCTCTCTTCCTCCCTCCCTCTCTCTTTCCCTCCCTCCCTCCCTCCCTCCATCTTTGCAAGTTCAGCACAGCCTGTCCTCCCTTTCGAGGCGTTCGGCCATCGCTGTGGATACGGGGAACCCCGTTATTAACGCGGCTCTGGGGGACTCCCGCTCCCGGAGCAGGTGTGTGTACGTCTGCTGCGGAAAACCCAAAAAAAGACACACCACCACCACCACCACCACCCCCGCCCCTTCCTTATCTTTGATCCGACCTGAATCGGAGAGGAACGCCGGGGTAATTAAGGGGTCCTACCGGGGGGGGGGGGGGTGGAGACAACCGGAAGCCTAGCGGGATGTCCATGTGCGCCCAGCCTCCTGCCACGCGACTGAACGCACCGCGCGGGCGACACGGGAACGAGCCGCCCCCCCCCCCCCCCCACACAGCCTCGCAGTCCAACTCTCAGGAAGGATGTATGAAAACAGAGAGAGAGAGAGAGAGAGAGAGAGAGAGGGGGGGAGAGAGAGAGGGGGAGAGAGGGAGAATGAGGGAGAGAGAGAGGGAGAGAGAGATAATAATTATTCCATCCATCCATCCATTATCTTATCCTGATCAGGGTCGCAGGGGGGCTGGAGCCTATCCCAGCATACATTGGGCGAAAGGCAGGAATACACCCTGGACAGGTCGCCAGTCCATCGCAGGGCACACACACCATTCACTCACACACACACACTCATACCTATGGGCAATTCAGACTCTCCAATCGGCCTAACCTGCATGTCTTTGGACTGTGGGAGGAAACCGGAGTACCCAGAGGAAACCCACGCAGACACGGGGAGAACATGCAAACTCCGCACAGAGAGGCCCCAGCCGATGGGGATTCGAACCCTGGACCTCCTTGCTGTAAGGTGGCAGTGCTACCCACTGCACCATCCATGCCACCTATTATTATTATTATTATTATTATTATTATTATTATTATTATTATTATTATTAGTAGTATTATTATTATCATTATTAGTTGTGTAATGTATAAGTTTAACAGTACCGTCATAAGTTAGCCTGGTGTTATACCAATATCAATTTATTAGGTAGGCCTGTACTACAGCTTATTAATTCAAATATTTAATCAGCCAATCGGGCAGCAGCAACTAGATGCCTAAAAGCATGCAGACATGGTCAAGAGGTTCAGTTGTTTTTCAGACCAAATGTCAGAATGGGGACTAAATGTGATCTAAGTGACTTTAACCGTGAAGTGATTGCTGGTGCCAGACAGGGTGCTTTGAGTATCTCAGATACTGCTGATCTCCTGTGATTTTCACACAACAGTCTCTGGAGTCAATCAGAGAATGGTGCAAAAAACAAAAAACATCCAGTGAGCAGCAGTTCTGCAGACAGAAACCCCTTGTTAATGAGAGACGTCAGAGGAGAATGGTCAGACTGCTCGAAGCTGACAGGAAGGTGACAGTAATGCAAATAACCACACATTAGTGGTATGCAGAAGAGCATCTCTGAACACAACAACGTGTCTACAGCAGCAAGATGAATAAGTCTAAAAGATATCTCTAAATAAATACCTAATAAAGTGTGCACTGAATGCATCTCATTCACACTTTGCATATGTATACTTTGACAGTACATCCTCAGTTGTCCAGTACATAAAGCACTATTAAATTTAACAGAGAGAGAGAGAGAGAGAGAGAGAGAGAGGGGGGGGGGAGAGAGAGAAAGGGGGAGAGTGAGGGAGAGAAAGAGGGAGAGAGAGGGCGAGAAAGAGAGTGAGAGAGAGAGAGGGAGGGAGAGAGGGAGGGAGAGAAAGAGAGTGAGAGAGAGAGAGGGAGGGAGAGAGGGAGGGAGAGAAAGAGAGTGAGAGAGAGAGAAAATCCAGAGTAAAAGAGTAAAAGAGTGAATCCAGAATGAGGGTGGGAAAGAGGTTGTCATCCCCCCTCTCTCTCATAAAGGGCAGCAGTTGGTATTCTGGGCCCTACGTTGCTCCAGCGGAGAGAGTCAGAACCGGCCCAATTAAAGCTCACCCCTCACATGTTCGGGGGGACCCGGGAGCCACCCAGAACCACAGGGGTCTCGGTGACTTCGTGCAGGACGGGTCCGTGCCTGCCGCAGAGTCCGCGGCGTGCCAAAACCCCAAACCTGGCCCTCTCTTCAGCTCGGTCTTTAAAGACGCTGTCGCACAAAGGCCTTCAGTTGTGTGCGACGGAAACAAACAGGGCTGCATAGCTTCTCGTACGCGCACTTGGCGGGTCACCGAATGGGGATCTGAGGGACGTAGGAGGCAGCAC
The DNA here is from genome assembly GCF_963514075.1 of Conger conger. Lineage (NCBI taxonomy): Eukaryota > Metazoa > Chordata > Actinopteri > Anguilliformes > Congridae > Conger > Conger conger. The sequence continues at coordinate 81,171,543 of NC_083761.1, forward strand.
GGAAAACTTCAAACCTCAGAGGCGAATGTGGCAAAATACAAACAAAATACATAAACGCACATATATATATACATATTTTTTTTTAAACCATGCTTAATGCGCCAAATAAAGAAATAAATTAATTAATAATAATAATAAAAATAATAATAATTAAATTAAATTAAGTAGTCGGCCATTTTGTCCTCCACATCACTGAAAACATCCAGATGAAGAGGAAGAACATAAAGCTCGCACAGAAATATCAGCATGTCATCCTGGGTCATCCAGTCACTGCCCCGTTTATTTATTCAACTCCTGCAGAGTGGAGGCTAACGAAGACCCGGGCGCCATTTTGATTCCCGGGAGTGCGAGCACCTCCGCTAAGTGAAATGCCGAGACAGCAGAATGTCGCTGTTTAAAAGACTTCTGGAGACTCCACCGCTCCCGCCTGACTAACATCGCCTCCGCGGACACAGACACAGCCCTTCTGGGAAGCGATTGATCTCCCAGGGAATGAAGAGAAAGAATAAAAGGGAGAAGAAAGGAAAAGATAAAGTTTCTGGCCCGACGCCCCACTTCGTATCCATTAGCCCTGTGATGACGGTTGGGTATTCATATTGATTAACCGTTGTCCCCGGATGGCGGGGTCGGTGAAGGCCCCCTGCCGAAGATTCATTCGGGTCGTTAATGCGAGCGTTGCCATCCCGCCGCTTTCAAATCAAATCCACTTTTTATATTTGCCTTTGATTGCCGTAATGGCCTTCCTCGTAAGACCCGAATTCAGAGCGAGAACTCCGATGAACTGGAGGAGCCATTCAATCTGGGGCTGAAGATGGAGGGACGAATCAATCTCGGAACTTCTGGTGCCCTGCTCATTCGTCATACGCTCCACAGAACCACCAGCAAATCTATGAGTAAGGAAAGGAAAAAGCCAAGCCGTGAAGCACAGAGTGTGATAAAGGACTGAGTACCCAACAAAGACCTGAGATAAACTTTTTAGGGACACGTTCAAGTCTCAATTTCATTTAGGCAGCACTCACCACTCACATTCAGAAAGAATGACACTTGCGTGTACTTTTACGTATACTGTTGGACATACAACGATGCAGTTCAGCCCTGCTGCAAAAATCCAGCTATGCCAGCTTCAAAATTGAGCTGGCCAAACTGGTCTTAAGGTGGATATGAGCTGGTGAACCAGTAGAGCCAAACTGGTCTTAAGCTGGATATGAGCTGGTCAACCAGTAGAGCCAAACTGATCATAAGCTGGGTATGAGCTGGTCAGCCAGTAGAGCCACCTGTTTCAAAACATAGCTTGCACTGGTTGTAGCACTGTAAGTATTTACAGATAACTACAGGGCGGCCTGTAGCGTAGTGGTTAAGGTACATGACTGGGACACGCAAGGTCGGTGGTTCTAATCCCGGTGTAGCCACAATAAGATCCGCACAGCCATTGGGGCCTTGAGCAAGGCCCTTAACCCTGCATTGCTCCAGGAGAGGATTGTCTCCTGCTTAGTCTAATCAACTGTACATCGCTCTGGATAAGAGTGTCTGCCAAAATGCCAATAATGTAATAATGTAAAAGCTACGACCAGAGTCTAGGTTCGGATGAGCAATTTATAACTAGAAATCAGGAATAACAGACCACAGAATAAGGGATAAGTTTGAACTGCCGGCTTATTTATATAGAACAGTTAGTAGTAGACATACGCATAAATTGGTACATCACATACATGCACACACACAGATTTTTTTGCATGTAAATCGCTTGAAACCATACAACATAAAACCAAAGTTTATGTTATGAGCATTTCTCCCTATTTCACCTCACTTGAGTTTGATTTAAACCTATTTGGTTCAATTTTGGTTCAATCTTGGTTCAATCTTCAAATTGTTATTAGCTTCACGTTTCTCTTTGAGCTGACTCAGGCTTTAGTTCCCGCTTTATCTCAGTTAGGCCTATTTAAGACTTTAGTTCTACTTTCTTTTTTACTTAACCAGTACATAAGCTAAGTTTAGAATGTGCAGAACAAAAAAAGTAAATAAATAAATAAATAAATAAATAAATAAACTTAATTTTCAACCCGTGTGTAATCAGTCCCTTTGTTGAAGTCCTATTAAATTCCACTGCGGTTTGCAAGAAAACACGGAAGGTTCCGTCCTACCACGATCCAGGTGCACGAATCAATGTCCTAACCTTTTTGAGTGCAGTTCGGTCTTGCAGAAACAGACACGCAATTCCTCCAATGGGTGGCTCGCCATCTTGTTTTTCCAGCTTCGGTGTGCAAACACCAAGCAATCCTCACCACTAAAAAAAAAAAGTAGAATATAAACCCTTACTTTCCCAATTTTGTGTTCACCTTCTATCTACCTTGCCGGTTTCTGTTATTCTTATTTGAGTTTGAACAAGGATTTGGTGAGTTAAAACTATTTCTCCCGGTGTAAATGAGCATGCTATCTTTATTTTGCAAGCTGAACATTCAACCGGCATGGTTAAGTTAGCCTTGTTAGTAAGGTGACGTGAATGGCGTGAAAATGCGGTTCCGATTCATAAATTTTTTTTTTTTTTAATGAACCTGTATTTAATCTTCCTAGAGTACTTCATTTTTGTTCCGAAATATGTAAGACAAAAATGTTTGTATGTATATTGCACTGTTGTACAACAGGTAGCTACTTTTCAATCTTTCGAGAAAACGGTGCTATAGTTACGCTGATTGGCTATTACCGCCGCACATGTTAAAGGAACAGTACACAAAGTAAAATGGCACATTTATTACTTGTTTAAGGTTATATTAACCTAGGTTACATGGTCAAACCAAGTCAAGCTGGGAGCTGGCCTAATCCGATCAACTGGATAACTATGTGGAACTGTTTCAGAACCTAGCTTGAGCAGTTTTTTTTTTTTCAGCAAGGGAAAAAACATCCCAGCTTCTGAAAAAAAAAAGGAACATGAAATCCGGTGTGGTTCGTCTTCAGAATATCTTCCTGAAAACTCAAAACATCAAAAATATCCCTGGTAGTTATTGCGACACCGTACCTAAGCTAACAATGGCTAACCACAAAACCACAGGTATCATCACCATCCAGAGATCTGTTGAGTTCAGAATGAATGTTTTCGTATAAAAGAACACAGAAGAAAGATTCACACACTCACCCTTGAGTACCAATACTTTGGGCAGAACATTCTGGATAATCCCGTGTTGAAAACCGTTTGTTATGGTGGGGTGTACATAAGCAAAGGAAACCCGAAAGAAAAAACATGTATTTTCTCAGCACTTTGTGTGACAATATCAGGGGTCCACCCGAGAAACAGTTCACACTGGCTTTTTGTTGAGGGCATTAAACTACAAAAAAAGTAACAGCGAGTGCTTTTCACGGATAAACCTTGGTCATAGATGACAGGAAAAAGCTATTACACGTCGCAGATGTTTTTTTTTTGAGTTGCGTGACCTTTCCTTGAATGGAGGAGCCGTGGCAGACAGCACTTGTGATGTCATGCCTCTAATGAGGCTGACACAAATATACCCAGGGGAGACTTTGGTCTCGTCAGATTAGAGGAGACATCGGCAGATCCGTTCGCCTGTTTCAGGAGTGCCTTTGTTGCCCTGGAACCTCTCGACAGAGTCCCCCTTCCTCACGGCAACGTCAGCTGCGTCCCCTTTCATCGAAATTACTTCTAAGGTGACATTTTAAGTCATAAGATCACAAGTATAGAATGTGAACACTCCTCAACGAGCATTCTTTATGCTGTCGTAACAATCGCTACTGGTGATTGAAAGCTCTCTAGTAGTTCTAGAACTCTTACTCAGAACAAAAACATTCCAAAAAAAACCTACAGTGCTCTTACGATGGTTCAAACAGGAAGTTAAACTTATAAGCCCTGCTCTAATTCAAAGGCGTCACAAAACGTTGCGTGCTACTTTGACCAATTTTGAGGTCGAAGAATCAGACGTGTCCTTCTGTACGAAGGCGATCCCGCAAATCCTTGCAATAGTCGAAAGTATCTGGTTTCCAATACGATAATGGAATATTGATGTGATACAGAAGTGAAGGAACCTGTGTTTATTTCACAAAGTTTATGTAACTAAGAATGTTACACAGCATTTCTAATGCTAATTTTGAATGAGATATGTAGGGGCTACATTTTTAGGCTTTTCAGCAAGAGGTAGCTAGCTGAGCTAACTAACTGTTACCTTACACAAAGTTAGCACTTTCATTTACTGCTAGCTAGCCACGGGCTGTGTTCGAAACCACATACTTAACACACTACTCGTACTACTATTTCAGTGAGAATCAGCCTGACGTTTAGTACGAGCAGTATGCTAGGTTCAAACGTAGCCATGAAGCCCATGATGACATCATCAGAGTGAGACGCGGACACCAGCCAGGCCCGCGTGGGGCCTGTTTTCTGGAGCCATTCGCCCGTGTAGTTGGGTCAAACGAATGAGGCCAGGAGGTGACAGTGAGGCACGAGGCTGTGTTTGCTAATCACATCCGAGCGCGCTGCGAGGGAGCCCCTCCCGACCCCAGCGGTCTCACCTCCGTCTCCCACGGCAACTCATTACCGCCACGGCCGCGTGTACCTGAACACCCGCCAGTCTCCACGGAGACAAGCCCTCAGTTTGTGGAAGCAGGGAGGAGGTGGGGTGATGTTGGGAACTGATGACCTCCGACCCCTTTAGAACAGAGGTTTTATGGGTAATTAACACAAGGGCAGGCGGCATTCATTAGTTGCTGTATATCGACACGCTAGGCGTGTGAGAAATGAGCTCGACGTGGTTAAGCTGGTCGACCAAGCTACCACTAGCTGGTTGACCAGCTCATACCCAAGCAGCAGGGTTAACACAGACTGAGAGAGAGAGAGAAAGAGAGAGAGATAGGGAGAGAGATGAGGGGAGAGAGAGAGGGAGAGATGAGGGGAGAGAGAGAGAGAGGGAGATGGAGGGAGAGAGGAGGGAGAGATGAGGGGAGAGAGAGGGAAAGAGAGAGGGAGGGAGGGAGATAGGGAGAGAGAGGAGGGGAGAGAGAGAGAGAAAAAAAAAAGAATCCTGCTCTGTCTTGCCTTTGCCTCTGTTTGACAGCACAATGAGGAGAGACACAGCAGCAGGAAAGGCTGTTCATACAGCAAATCCCCGGAATTAAGAGCAATGGAAACATAATGTCTCCCACCTTTGCTCCTGAACCGCAATCACCCTCTTTTGTCATAAACTTGGCCGTGGTCAAGATTTACAATCACGTTACCCCTACGATTCATTGTCCGTGTCACATCAACTCTTGACCCCCTTCCTATTTGGAGGGATTTTGAAATAATTGAGTTAGTTTTTTTTTTTTTTTTTTGCTGTTTGGGAAAAAAAAATACTATAAGCTCAGGCTAATAATAATAACACAAATGATTGCTTAGTTCTCTAAATTGAACTAGTATGGAATAAAACTCGTGAATCTTGTTTCTCTCAGTCATACACCGCGTCTGTCTTGATATCTCTGCATTCGTGTGTTTCTCTGATGCTAATATTGTTCTGTTTTTAGCCGGGTAATGAAGGCCAGAGGGCACTGTGAAGAGCTAAATGCACTCTCGAACGACCTGAGACGAGATAAATCCAGATGACTCCCGGCCTCATTATCGTTAGCGAAATGCTATCTTCTCAATAAAAGTGGATTCGTTCCAAAAGACACCATTTTGTAGTCAGTTCAGTTGACCGAATGCCATCCTCTTCTCAATAAAAATGGATTAATTCCACAAGACACCATTTTGTAGTCAGTTCAGTTGACCGAATGCCATCCTCTTCTCAATAAAAATGGATTAATTCCAAAAGACACCATTTTGTAGTCAGTTCAGTTGACCAAATGCCATCCTCTTCTCAATAAAAGTGGATTCATTCCAAAAGACACCATTTTGTAGTCAGTTCAGTTGACTGAATGCCATCCTCTTCTCAATGAAAGTGGATTCATTCCAAAAGACACCATTTTGTAGTCAGTTCAGTTGACCGAATGCCGTCCTCTTCTCAATAAAAATGGATTCATTCCAAAAGACACCATTTTGTAGTCAGTTCAGTTGACTGAATGCCACTGGTGAGGGGGTCATCTTGGTGCCAGGATCTGAGGTGAAGTGACCCAGAGTGCACTGGCCCCTCTCTGATGGCAGATCTTTGACCTCTGACCTGTTGTTATCTGCTGACGGACTTCCTGGCTGGCTTTTTGTTTGCTCACTCCGTGACCAAAGGGATCGCTCCAACCCCACTGGTCAAATCAAGGACACCCTACCCAAGCATCCAGGAAGCATAACAAATGTTTGGCAACATAATCACTGTCCAGGATAAACCCATGTACACGAGGGACAAAAATACATTCGCAATCAGCAACGAAAAAACAAACGCGAGGATAATTTAGCTGTTTATTGCTTTTTTCCCCCCACATTTTCCTGTGATAGTCTCGATCGAAACAAAAGGATTTCTTTGAAAAGACCATCATGACCTCATCCATGCTGCTTCTTGAAATGTCATTTTGGGCCCTGATATGGAAAAGTAAAAAAGCGTAGAACAGTTTCAGTCTCGGGGAAAGCCAGCAGTGCGACCAAACAAAACCAGAAGGCTTTAGGCGCAAATCCTCACTGGTATGCTTATATCCCGACAAGGCCAATACGTCAACGAGTCAATTTTGAAGCTTAAGAAAAAGAGTCTGGGAAACGTATAACTACTGAACTAATTCACCCTAGAGGAAGAACAAGCCTTGATAAATGTAATTTATGTCAATTAAAGCAAATATAAGCAATCATTGTGTACGTATGAATCATGCGTTACGTATATCCGACTTAAAAAATCTATGAATACGCAACCGTTTTTCACGTAAAAAAAAAAGAAAAAAGAGATCTACTTATTTGTCCAATTACCTGCCAACAATATCGACTTCGTAGGAATCAGAGATAATCTGTTTCTCAAAGGTAAAAAAAGAAGAAAGAAAAAAAAAAACACGTGTCGTAAGGGGTTGATTTTCCGCCCGTGAGGTAATATATTCCAGAACTGGGAAAAATAAGAAGAGAAGAGGGAGAGACCTGCCCCCGAGGCTAAGCGCTCCGCAATTTGACTGATTAGCCCCGAGTATCCTGCTTTTTACAGGGGCTTTTGTTTGAACTGATGGCTTAAATACATAATATAGGCGGTCGGGAGGGTGTGCGGGGCCAAGAGCTTCCAGACGTGGAGCGCCAGCCACCGGCAGCTGAGCGTTACCACTCCTCCGCAGCTGAGCTTCCACCCGGAGGCCCGGAACGCCAGGAATCGCTTCAAGGAAATTTTTTCCGTTCACGAGCTGTTCTCGTTCCCGGACGTAAATCGCTGTGCGCCCGCTGCCTTTTTCGCGTACACCGACCCAAAAACCGGCACCGCCCCTCTCTCTCTCCCTCCCCTTCTCCCTCTCTCTCTCTCTCCATGGTGGCAAAGCTGGGTTTGGACTCCAAAACCAACCCACCCACCCACCCGACCATCCATTCTTCCATAGAAGCTTTTTTTCCTCCACCACATTGTTTTTGGAAAAAGCAGGAGGGGTGCGGAAGTCGAGGCCCGGATCCAGAGGTACGAGCCTGTACACGAGACAGAGAGCCAGACGCATTTTGGGTGGGGAAAAAACCAACGGGCACACCAACGCCAAAGTCCCGTGCCATGTCCTGGGGGGTCCTGCCCTTTAAGAGGGTTGCTACGGAAACAAACCGCTGGCGTGAGCGTTCGTGTGCGTCCGTCCCAGAAAGATACGCCCAATTTTTTTTTCCCCGTACGGCACTTCCTGGGTTTCGCTCTGGGCCTCCCACCCTTCTCAGAAAACGAGAGCCCTCCTTTTACGAGAATGCAATCGCATTCAAAACGGAAGGCGAGGAAAACGAATAAAACATCCCGTCAATGGGCCCCCCCCTCCCCCCCCCATGCCGTTAATTGCGTGTTGTAAAAAAAAAAAAAAACAACATTAATGAGAATAAGCCAGGAGGTTCGATCGGAGGGGAACTGGATCGGCGGTTCTGGGTAATCGTTTCGGGGAAGAGGCCGTTAAACGCAGCGGGGCGCTGCCTCCCTCCAGCCCGCACAGGTAGCGGGATTTCCCACAATCCCGCGGGGCTCCTCGGGAAGGCAGCTCCTGTGTGGGTTCAGTTTATACAGTGTGCATTTCATGGTCAGGAGGGATTGACTGCTACCGGTCGGAGACCGCAGAACCGGGCAACGATCCCACCTATGGAAGAGCAGAATGCAACCGCTGCTACAGAATGCCGCTTCTCACTGACTAGGAGAGGAGCACGGGCAAGACAGCAGGAATCTCTCTCTCCCTCTCTCCCTCTCTTTCTCTTCTCTATCTCTCCCTCTATCTTCTCTATCTCCCTCTCCCTCTATCCCTCTCTCTCTGTGTCTCTCCCTCTCTCTCTGTCTCTCTCTATCTCTCTATTTATCTCTCCTTCTCTCCCTCTCTCTCTTCTGTATATATCTCTCCCTCTCTCTCTTCTGTATATCTCTCCATCTCTCCCTCTCTCTGTCTCTTCCTCTCTCCCTTTCTTTCTCCCTCTCTCTCTTCTCTCCTTCTCTCTCTGTCTCTCTGTCTCTCCCTCTCTCTCTCTCCCTCTCTCTCTTCTCTCTATCTCTCTCCATCTCTCCCTCTCTGTCTCTCTGTCTCTTCCTCTCTCTCTCTCTCTCTCTCTCTCTCTCTCCCTCTCTCTCTGTCTCTCCCTCTCTCTCACTCTGTCTCTGTCTCTCCCTCTTTCTCTCCCTTTCAATTTAGTGTGCTTTATTTGCAGGAAATACATAGGAACATATTGCCAAAGCAAACATGAAATATACAAGAATATAACAGCATGTAAAAGCAAAACATGAACAATTAAGTGAACAGTTATAACAATAATTAAAAAAACTACAATAATAATAATAGATGAATAGGATCTCTCTCTCTCTCACTCTATCTTTCTTGCTTTTATTTAATTAAGATGCTTTAGTTGCATAACAATCAACATGACTGGTGTCAGACCAAATGCTAAACACTTTTGAAACGCTAAATCAGACTGCATACCTTCCTCCCCTTAATCCTGGTTTAAAACACATAAACACACAGTCCGTGTGAGTGCGCGTGTGCTTGAAAATAAACCTCGAGACGGACACATAAACATACGCGCTCGTACTGTACACACGCGTTAAAAAAGCGGTTTGAATAATCAGCTAGGCTCAGCGCCCCGCTGCAGTCTGACGGGCGGGGGGACCGGTTGCGTGTAAGAGGAGAGGGTCGCGGTCACAGGCCGCGGAGACGCATCAAACACGGGATCCGCCGCGCGACCGCGCACCCCGGGGCCCGGAGGAGATGAAAGGACGAGAGGCAGGGAGGCGTGAAACCGGTACTCCTCCTCCTCTCCTCCTCCCCGCTCAGATCCCTATCCGGGACCAGGAGGAGCGGGGCGGGAGGAGAGGACGATTTCGGTAATGGAGAAGGGAAGGCAGGAGGCAGGGAACCGGCACAACGGGAGATAGACGGACGCACAGACGGATAGACAAACGGACGTTTTATTTACAGTATGTCGTTACGACCAGCCCCCTTTGGCTTGTCGCAACACAAAAATGGGAAAATAGCATTTATAAAAATAGGATGAATTTATTAACAAAAGGACCAAAACAAACAACATGGGCAGCGTGGGACCCTGATGGTAGCTGTTCTCCTCGAGTTCCTCCCTCAGGAGTCTTCTGAGGTGGAGAGGGAGAGAGCAATGTTTTTGCCAATTACATCAGGGGATGATTAGGTGGGAGGTTGAAAGAGCCAGGGTTGGGAAGTTAGCCAGGACATCGGGGAAACCCAGGAGAAGGTTAATTTATCACTCATTATTTTTCTTTTGAGAGTGCTGACAGGGAAACTGTACAGCCAATGAAAATGTTCATGGTGGAAATTTGGTGAGGAATCAGTGAGGCTTTTTACGTGGAAACCCAGCGAAGGCTCTCGAGCCTACTAGGACACAGCCAGGCAATATCCAGGTAAGAACCCAAGCTATTTTGGGTTATTCTGTTTATGTGAAAAGGTTTCTTAGAACCTTAGATTTCCACCCATGTAGATGTCTAAATTCCGGTGTTTTGCTCACTGGGCAATGAAATCAGCCACACAGGACTGATTTTTGGGGGGTAATCACCAATAGCACACACTTCCGTAAACAGCAGGATGTTCTGCGTAAACACGGCGCGCTGTTTTAACGAGTGCGCTGATTAGCCATAGACCCGAATGAACCCGGAATTCAACATGGCTGTTCCCCTCCTAGCAACCTCACCAGCTCCACTGATTGGGAATATTATCTGATATGGGTGTGTTTATAGGCACACACACACAAACACATACACACACACACACACACACACACACACATGCTCACACACGTGTGCACACACACACATGCTCACACACGTGCACACACACACATATGGGACTGTTCATAGGCACACACACAAATGCTCACACACATGCACGCACACACACATATGGGTCTGTTCATACGCACACACAGAAACACACACACGCACACACAGTATGTACACGTGCACGCACATACAAGAGCATGCACGTGCACACACACACACACACATGCAGAGATACACCTACAGACAGATGCAAAGATATACCCACACACATAAGTGCACGCCCACGTACACACATGCAGACACATATGCACACACACATCTGAACAAACACACACACACACACACACACACACACACACACACTCCGATACGATCCTATAATCCACGGCCTGTATGGTTTGTGGAGGCTCTGACATCTGCAGAGGCACAACATGCATTTTTCTTCCACATCTAATGCGGAGCCCCGCCCACCTGGGCTCCCAATAAGCAGGGCTGCGGGGAGCCTGTGGGTTTGAGTGACAGCCCGGTCGTCGCTAACAACCGGCGATGAGTCATCTGGACGGGGCTCCCCGCCCCCCCGCCCCCCCCCCCTGCGGCTCCGAGCTGTCACAAAGTGGGCAGCGCTCTACCCCAGAACCGCTGCAGGTCCTCCGCCGAAGAAGAAAAAAAGCCCACGTGCGGATTTTCAAACGAGCCTCTCCCAGACGATGCGGAGTGATCCGATTCCCCCGCCGTAAATCCGCGAGGATTTCTGACGTTTTTTTTCAGTCGCTCGCCAGCGGTTTCTCTTTCTTTGACGCGGTTTTGGGAGATCTTTTTTGGAGAAGAGGACCGAACTGCGTGGGAGACAGAGAGCACACTGGCCCGAGGCTAACAGCACCACGGGCGACGTGCCTCCTATCTTTTTAGTTTTTTGGGTTTTTTTGGGGTTTTTTTTTTATAAGAAGAGATATGGCAGCAAAACTTTCAGGGCTGTTCCTTTCAGACGTTCCCTGGGAGGGGGAGAAGAAACGTAACGAAAGCCACACTGAAAGTACGATTCAATATCCCGCACCGATGATCTTTTTGAAGCGCGAAGCCGTGAATTTCACGACGGCGCAAAGCGCCGGGAGCGCAGTCAGAGGAGAGAGGCCCAGGCGGAGCTGAGGACGTCCCACACAGACGGGGGTTTATTTCAGCACCAGCGGGAGCAGGCCCGACGCCTTTCCCCTCCTGCAACACGGCGACAGACCCAATAACGTTGCTCCTGATTGGGTGGGGCGGGGGGGGGTGGGGTATTGACGAACCTGGGGCCTGTACACCGCTCGGTGGGGAGTGACCGGGCGGATTCTGAGAAATTGGAAAAGCTCGGGGCTCGATAAACATTTGCACAGGCCTGATGAGATTGGGCGATTCCGGTATTTCGCATTGCGTAATGCGCTCTGTTTGTCTCGGACGGCGAGGGCTGCCAGCAACACCCGCCATCTTGTTTTCAAGGACGCGCAGAATGCCAGCCATTACGGAGATTAGACGTGGCACACTGCGTCGAAATAAAATACATAATCAAGATTAGGAAAAGCTCGTAACAATTAATGTATGTACGAATACACAAATGAGCTTATATCCTGAATGTATTGCAGTATATATTCTAAAGGAATACGTAGCTGTGAAATACATTTATCATCATATTTTTCCATCGTATATAACAACATCTTATATTACAATATGCTACATTTCCTACAACTGCACATTTTCATCCTGAATATTTCCACATGAATTGGACCCAATGCCATATGAATTGGTCTCTAGACTTGACATTTGAGTACGCGAGACCCGGTGGTCTGCGGACGTCCCCCCGGAGCTGAAATGGAACCTACACATTTGCACATTTCCACAGGGAAGTTTCTTTGGTTCAGAAATAAATGAAACGACTTCTATGCAAACGATTTCTGCCTTGAGCCCCGTTTTTGAAGGCACTGACCTACCACGGTACTGGACGAAAAAACTAAAGAACTAAAAACTAACCTTAAACAGAGCGAAGGTTAATTTGTGGTAATTGGTTAATTGCGGGGACTACAGAGACCAAAGGCAATTTGGCAGCCACTGGCAGGCAGCGGAGTGGAGTGAGGGGGCGGGGGGGCGGATTCAAGGGCGGGGGGAGTAATTTGAGTAGCCCCTTCAGAGCGAATTAAAGAATTTGAGTTGCGTGGTTATTTTCTGCTCCTTAAGAAGCTTTATGAAAGATTAATTGCAAGCCGACTGGCTTCTCGTAATCTAGGTCAGATTGTCAGTTTATTTTAGGTTGTTCATTAACTGCGGAGAGAGGGAGAGGGAGAGAGAGAGAGAGACAGAGAGAGAGGGAGAGGGAGAGAGATAGGGAGAGAGAGAGAAAGAGAGAGGGAGAGAGAGAAAGAGAAGACAGAGAGAGGGAGAGAGAAAGAGAAAGGGAAAGAGAGAGAGACAGACAGAGAGAGAGAGGGAGAGAGAAAGAGAGACAGAGAGAGAGGCGGAGGGAGGGAGGGAGGGAGGGAGAGAGAGGCAGAGGGAGAGAGAGAGGGAGAAAGAGAAAGACAGAGAGAGGGAGAGAGAAAAAGAGAGGTAGAGAGATAGGGAGAGAGAGGCAGAGGGAGAGAGGGAGGGAGAGAGAGGCAGAGGGAGAGAGATAGGAGGGAGAGAGAGAGAGAGAGAGGAAAAGAGCGGATGCCAACAGAGGAGCGGCCTCCGTAGGCCGGGGTGAAGAGACCCCGTTTAACAAACTGAACTTTCGCTTACAGCGAGTGTGACGGCTTTGATCTTGGAAGGTTTAAAGTTTCTGTTCTTGGTTTCTGTGGAACGTGCAGTTTAGGAGCGCGTTCCATGCGGGGGACACTAATGGCAGGTATTTATATAGCGCCTTATCCAAAGCGCTGTACAATTGATGGTTCTCATTCACCCATTCATACACACACTCACACACCAACGGCGATTGGCTGCCATGCAAGGCACCGACCAGCTCGTCAGGAGCATTTGGGGGTTAGGTGTCTTGCTCAGGGACACTTCGACACAGCCCCGGGCGGGGGATCGAACCGGCAACCCTCCGACTGCCAGACGACTGCTCTTACTGCCTGAGCCATGTCGCCCACTAACCCTAACCACAATCAGGGGCCCACTCAGAAATCACAGCCCAATAAACCCGAGATGATGTTTCATGTCACTGCAAGCATTCTCCTCTCTTCCTGGCCTCTCCTGGTGGGGAGAGAGAGAGAGAGAGAGAGAGAGGATGAGAGAGAGAGAGAGAGAGAGGAGAGAGAGAGAGAGAGAGAGAGAGAGAGAGAGAGAGAGAGAGAGAGAGAGAGAGAGAGAGAGAGAGAGAGAGAGAGAGAGAGAGAGAGAGAGAGAGAGATGAGAGAGAGAGAGAGAGAGAGAGAGAGAGAGAGAGAGAGAGAGAGAGAGAGGCCTCGTGTTTGGTTTGAGCAGAATGTTCTACCATCTCGCAGCAAAGGTCAACATGGCTCCCCGGGAGCTCGACCAATCGAGCCCAGAACTTGGGCTGGGCCACTTCTGGTTTCCATGACGACACACGGGCGCGTCTGTTCACAAAGTCGTTGACAGTTCTCCAGAGCTCGCCGAAGGGAGGGCGTGCCTCTGCGTGAGGTCTAAACGTGCTACTGGTTTTCATCGCACTGCGAAAAACGCGCATCGTTATAGAACGATTTTCCGCAGTGATTCTATCCGACTCTGCCAATCCAAAGGCGTATTTTAATCTTGTTTTCTTCGCCTGACTGGGATTCTGGCCATTCTCAAAGCTAACCATGTTTTTGTTTTTTTTTTGGGGGGGTTTTTTTTGGAGGTGGTTCTGGTCTTTACATTGGTAAAAACCTGAAAAACCTTTATGTAAATACATAATGCACACATGAAATAATCCGACATGATTGAATTACAGATTTCGTCTTTGTTCTAATCATCTGAATAAAACAGAATCTGCAGTCGGAAATCTCTGTCAGGGTATAATTTGTGGCCGGGAACTCCGCCAGATTCTGCAGCTCTTGAGCCACAATGGGACCCAGTATGTACAATGCAGACCTCGGTCTGGTTTGGTGTGGCTTTGAATATGTGGAAACTGTGCCTCACAGTTTATTTGAAAGTGGCCATCTTTCTTTTTTTTAAACTCAATCGGGGGGGTGGGGGGGGGTAAGCCCTGTCCAACTGAATGCAAATGTAGAGAGGGGGGGGTTGTGGTCAGGGGTCAGGGGTCAGAAAGCCGGCAGAGATCCGGTATCCAAGAGATGGGGGATTCCAGGACATCCGACCATCTCCCCGATTTGCGGCCTTCCCCGGGGCCCGTAGGTTTTGGGGGAGGGGGGACGGGGGACGGGGGACGGGGGGGTGTATGGGGGAGATTTCCCGACATTAACGGGATTAGCCGGAGGCTCGGACATGCTCGTTTAACACTTGAGTGCCACCTCGGTGGAACGAGACGGGTTCAGTAAGCACCTGCAGCCTCTACGTCACCGAGGGAGGACTTCCTGTGTGTCGCAGTGAAATGCCTCCCCCGTGGAACCACGTCACGGTTCAGGGACTATGTCACCTCAAGAGGAGGACTTCCTGTGTGTCGCAGTGAAATGCCTCCCCCCGCGAAACCACGTCACGGTTCAAGGACTACGTCACCTCAAGAGGAGGGCTTCCTGCGTGTCGCGGTGATATGCCTCCCCCGCGGAACCACGTCACGGTTCAGGGACTACGTCACCTCAAGAGGAGGGCTTCCTGCGTGTCGCAGTGAAATGCCTCCCCCACGCGGAACCACGTCACGGTTCAGGGACTACGACACCTCAAGAGGAGGGCTTCCTGCGTGTCGCGGTGAAATGCCTCCCCCCGCGAAACCACGTCACGGTTCAGGGACTACATCACCTCAAGAGGAGGGCTTCCTGCGTGTCGCAGTGAAATGCCTCCCCCCGCGGAACCACGTCACGGTTCAGGGACTACGTCACCTCAAGAGGAGGGCTTCCTGCGTGTCGCGGCGATATGCCTCCCCTCGTGGAACCACGTCACGGTTCAGGGACTACGTCACCTCAAGAGGAGGGCTTCCTGCGTGTCGCGGCGATATGCCTCCCCTCGTGGAACCACGTCACGGTTCAGGGACTACGTCACCTCAAGAGGAGGGCTTCCTGCGTGTCGCGGCGATATGCCTCCCCTTGTGGAACCACGTCACGGTTCAGGGACTACGTCACCTCAAGAGGAGGGCTTCCTGCGTGTCGCGGTGATATGCCTCCCCTCGTGGAACCGCGTCACGGTTCAGGACGGTCAGCGACACCAGTTGTCACTTCAGATGATGACTGACTACTGACCGATGCCCCGCGAACTGCTGGTCCAAGGTGCTGTTCAGCTTATCCACTTCACAAAGATGCGTTTTACTCTGCAGGTACGGCTTACGACGATCCACATGAGGGTCCCTCTCTGGACAATGCTGGTTTATCTTGACAAAAAGCTCAGGGCCGGTCTCGTCTAACCATGCCACCTGGCTCCACTTGAAGATCCAACTACACCACGACAGGAAAAACAATGTCTGGCGAAATGCAGGGAACGGTGTGTTTTGTAAATAGAAATAATTTAGACATTAAAAAAAACATACTACGTGGAACATCATCAAGGGCATTTTTTTTTGTAATATATGGTTGCTATTTATTCAAAAAAAAAAAAAAAAAAACCGAACCCCCCATTTATATCACTTTGAAACATGTTCAGTGCTCAATGAGCAGACAGGCCGGCAGGGATTAAAAACATCCTGTCCTGTTGAGGAATGGCTCCAATGGAAGTATATATCAGCGCAGAACATGGCAGGCAAGCCTTTGTTCCTCCTCTATAACTCCGGCGCGCTTGGCTGTGAGCTGGTCTGGACTCTGATTCTGCTGGCAGTCCGTTCAGCGCACGAGGGGAATGGAGAAAATAAAAACTCCTGTGTTTTCCAGAGAGATCGCCAGGTGCGTCTCCATATGGCTAAATTGTTGAAAAACATAATGGTCTGATGCTAATGAAAAAATAATTAAAAAGCGCGCTTGTGCAAATACGCACTTCAGCAAACATGCGGGTATACAGTGCACACATGCACACATACAGTGCACCCTCTCAAAAATATGTTCAAAAAATGTATTGAAATAAAAATGGTTGGCGTGTCATAATCTATGATTTGAACTTCGACTGAGTACAAACAGCAAATTTATATTTCAGCATTTATTATGCAATATGCAGGTGATATTACCTTTTACCTGAAATAATGATAAATTAATAAGCATTAATAAGAATTCTGATTCCTGAAACATACTCACATACTCACATCACACAAGTTTTCTGTGAGTCACATACTTTGCAGAACAATGATCTCAGACACTGTGAGACGAAGCATATGCACCTTAAAGTGTGATTATGATTTATATATAGTATCTCCCTTGACTCCTCTTCAGGAAACCTGCGTTGACTAAAATCGAGTTTGTGATGTAATGCATTGGGGGATCCTCATGCGATCTTAAATGAAAAACTCACCATCAAACTGAAATCAACAGGAAATTAGTTATCTCTACGCAGAGCCCCATGTCAAATTCAAAATGGATTCCAGCATAGAATATTTAACAGCCGCTGCTTATCAGCTAAGGCTTATGGAAGTGGAGTCCTCCGGGAAAGGGCTTTATATTAGCATGTGATACAAAGCACAGCAGTGGATGAAATGGCTTAAAACTAAATAAAATAACCTACAGTGCATGGCTGTGTCATTAAGTTTAACATGTAAACTCAGCACATGTGCAATAACTATTAAACTCTTGTGGCTAATAATATCCATCCAGCTATTATCTTAACCCGCTTATCCTGAACAGGGTCGCAGGGGGGCTGGAGCCTATCCCAGTATACATTGGGCGAAAGGCAGGAATACGCCCTGGACAGGTCGCCAGTCCATCGCAGGGCACACACGCCATTCACTCACACACTCATAACCACGGGCAATTTAGACTCTCCAATCAGCCTAACCTGCATGTCTTTGGACTGTGGGAGGAAACCGGAGTACCCGGAGGAAACTCACACAGACACGGGGAGAACATGCAAACTCCACGCAGAGAGGCCGACAGGGCGGGATTGGCTAATAATAATGAGTAGTAAAATGAATTTGTGTTAAAAACGGTAAAATATGTGACTGCAGGAATAAGTGCCCAGGATTAATTGAGTGAGGTTAGGTTAATACCACAGTGGACATGAGACCACATTCAAGAGTACACTGTCCAATGCTGGTTAGCATTGGAAAAAAATAATACTCAATTGAAGATTTCACGGACACGTGGAGCTGGTACGTACGGCGCGGCAACCTATAGCATAGTGTGCATGACTGGGACCCGCAAGGTTGGTGGTTCTAATCCTGGTGTAGCCACAATAAGATCCACACATCCACTCTTGGGCCCTTGAGCAAGGCCCTTAACCCTGCATTGCTGGGTGTCTCGGTGGCGCAGCCTGTAGAGCACTAACCGCATGCTCATTGCGAGCCGCGACGTCGGCGGTTTGAATCCGACAGTCCGACATTTGTCGCATGTCTTTCCCTCTCTCTCGCTCCCATTCTTCCTGTCTCTCTATACTATATACTGTCCAATAAAGCTGAAAAAGGCCTAAAAAAAACAAAAAAAACCCTGCATTGCTGCAGGGGAGGATTGTCTCCCGCTTAGTCTAATCAACTGTGAGTCGCTTTGGATAAAAGCGTCAGCCAAATGACATGTAATGAACTGTAATACAGGGAATGGCTCAATAGAACAAGCAGAGGAAGCAGGGAACCCTTCAAAGTGCCCAAAATGTACAAATGCTTGTCACTGGGGCGGTACCCTATCGATGCACACAATTTCACCCCTAGGCAGCAATATGTAACTCATTTGTATCTTTTTTTTGTTTTTTGTTTTTTTGCTTGGAAAAAAATGTACTAATTTGTACCCAAAGAGTACAGTCATGTCCCTTCAGGGTGCGTTTGGGAAGTGTATTTGTGAGAACGTGGCGCGTTCTGGGCCGGGAATTGGACAGTGCTGGACGTAGTCTCGCCTGGAGCCCAGCAGACAGGGAAGGGCCTCACTCCCCAGACTATTCCCCTGGCCAATGAGAGATCAAAAGCAGGCGGCAGTGTCACTGATAGGCCAGGGGAGGGTGGGGGGGGGGGGTCTTGTGATGGGATGTGAGGGGGACACGGGAGCGATTAGGGGAACCTGATAGCCTGTAATCATCCCTCCCCGGGACGCTGCCCCTTCCCCGAAAAAACAGTGACCGGGCCAGGCACAGGGGTCCTGCCACACGGGGGGCCGTCAGCACCTCCTCAAACACAGAACAGATGCTTAAATATGCGCGTATGTAATCATAAACGTGTGTGTGTGTGTGTGGGTGTGTGTGGGTGTGTGTGTACGTAGGGGTGTGTTTGTGCATGTGAGAGAGTGTGTGTGGTGTGTGTATGTGTGTGTATGTAGTGGTGTGTGTGTGCATGTGAGAGAGAGTGTGTGCATGTGTATCTGTGGTGTGTGTGCATGTGAGAGTGTGTGTGGTATGTGTGTATCTGTGGTGGAGTGTGCATGTGTGTGTGTGTGTGTGTGTATCCGTGGTGGAGTGTGCATGTGCGTGTGGGTATCTGTGGTGTGTGTGCGTGTATGTAGTGGAGTGTGCGTGTGTATCTGTGGTGTGTGTGTGTGTGTGTGTGTGTATGTGGTGGAGTGTGCATGTGCGTGTGTGACGTGTAAGGGCGTGTTTGCGCACGTCTGGAAGTGTTAAAGCGTGTGGAGGAGCAGGAGATAGGGGGGGGGGGAGCTGACCTTATCTCCTGCCTCCCTGAGGAGCCTGCTCCTGGCTCGGGCCCCAGAGAGAGAGAGAGAGAGCGAGAGAGAGAGAGAGAGAGAGAGAGAGAGAGAGAGAGAGGGAGAGAGGGAGAGAGAGAGAGAGAGAGGGAGAGAGAGAGAGAGAGAGAGAGAGAGAGAGGGAGAGAGAGAGAGAGAGAGAGAGAGAGAGAGAGAGAGAGAGAGCGGGCGCGAGATCCACCCTCTAATCCCCCTGCCCTTTCATATCTGATAAAAACAGGGGCTGAGTGACCGGGGATCAGACCGCACTGGAGGACGCCCGGGCCCCTCGTTGTGGTGGGGCGAGATTTCAGCAGAGGAAAACATGACATCGCGAGCTGTGCTCTCCGCCGGGAGGTTACGCCGGTGATGACGTCATTAAGGTCCCGGCGCGTCCGAACCCGAGCCTTGCTCCCGGAGGACCTCCGATGTCTGATGATTACGGTTCTGCCCGTGGGGTGGGTGGTTCAGGGGGGTGGGGGGCCCATGGTCTGAGATCCTCACACACCAACAACACTCCCCGGCTTTAGGAAAGGGAACGGGTGGGGTGACTGAAACGCTCACAACTTGTTTCCCCCCGAAACAAATCACAGGCCGGAGGCAGTAGGCCTTTGCCCAAGCGAAGCTCATCGGGGACTGTGGAGGGAGTTTAGGGGGCACTGCTTCACGCCAAAAACAGAACATCTCTTCAATTACAGTATTGAGGCCAGTGAAGTCATAACAAGCTCTTCTCAAAAGGCTTGCTTAAGCATGCGTTGGAAATGCACACCCAGCCCAACAAGAACAGCTTAGGAAGTTAGGTTTTGAAACAGCTGGTAGCTGGTTGACCAGTTCAGACCAGCTCCCAGATTGACATGGTTTGACCAGCTCAAGCTATGTTTTACAGCTACCAGTACTCTCTGGTTGACCAGCTAATAACCAGCTAGACCAGCTTATGACCAGCTCATACCCAGCTAGACCAGCTTATGACCAGCTCATACCCAGCTAGACCAGCTTTATGACCAGCTCATACCCAGCTAGACCAGCTTCATGACCAGCTCATACCCAGCTAGACCAGCTTTATGACCAGCTCATACCCAGCTAGACCAGCTTCATGACCAGCTCATACCCAGCTAGACCAGCTTCATGACCAGCTCATACCCAGCTAGACCCGCTTCATGACCAGCTCATACCCAGCTAGACCAGCTTCATGACCAGCTCATACCCAGCTAGACCCGCTTCATGACCAGCTCATACCCAGCTAGACTAGCTTCATGACCAGCTCATACCCAGCTAGACCCGCTTCATGACCAGCTCATACCCAGCTAGACCAGCTTTATGACCAGCTCATACCCAGCTAGACCAGCTTCATGACCAGCTCATACCCAGCTAGACCAGCTTTATGACCAGCTCATACCCAGCTAGACCAGCTTTATGACCAGCTCATACCCAGCTAGACCAGCTTCATGACCAGCTCATACCCAGCTAGACCAGCTTTATGACCAGCTCATACCCAGCTAGACCAGCTTTATGACCAGCTCATACCCAGCTAGACCAGCTTCATGACCAGCTCATACCCAGCTAGACCAGCTTCATGACCAGCTCATACCCAGCTAGACCAGCTTCATGACCAGCTCATACCCAGCTAGACCAGCTTTATGACCAGCTCATACCCAGCTAGACCAGCTTCATGACCAGCTCATACCCAGCTAGACCAGCTTCATGACCAGCTGTGTCAAATCCTCTCCTGCTTTTCACCTTGTCGATTTCTGGCCGGCTTTTGTCTTTAAATCTCCTTCGTAAGCCAGGGATTTCGTGAATGATGAGGCAATCGTCTCCTGGGAGAACTCCAGTCAGCTCCTGGTGATTCAAGAGCCAAAACAATGGAGTATTTTATCTCGCCCCCACCGCAATCAGGCCCAGGGATGTTATTCACTTCAGCTTTCCGATGAAGCGTGTGACGCTAATATTAAACATCTGCCAAGTACAGATGTACAGACGACCGCTTAATTCCAGCGGCGTGTTCGAACAAGAACCGCAAACGAGCTCAGCCCCGGCGAGAGACACAACCGACCGAGTGTGTCGGGGGAAAAAAAAAGAGTGTTGTCTCGTTTTATTGTTGGCCCTCCTTGGCCGTCGATACCTTTCCCGGTGTGGAGAAATGGAACTGGGTGTGGAGTGAGGAAAAAGTCCGCCATTTTGAGTTGTGCAAGCAAACTGAGCCCTGCTGTGAAATCCAGCTATGCCAGCTTAAGCTGGTCATGAAGCCGGTCTAGCTGGGTATGAGCTGGTCATAAGCTGGTCTAGCTGGGTATGAGCTGGTCATAAAGCTGGTCTAGCTGGGTATGAGCTGGTCAACCAGCTAGTGCTGGTAGCTTGTCTGACCTGGTAGCTGTTCAACCTGCTACCAGCTGTCTCAAAACATAGCTTTTAACATTATCTATTTGCTGCCACATGATTGGCTGATTCAATATTTGTACATGTATATGTATATTACAGGTCTACCTAATATGTAGTGACTGAGTGTATTATCACTGTACTACTACAACTACAACTACTACTACTATCTTTTATGTATTCATGTACTGTATTTATTTTAAGTGCAATCCATTAATACACCTTATTCAGGTTCAGGTTGGTGGCTGTTCACCTGGGAACTGAAGTGGCTGCACTCTCCAAAATGAAGTGACAGTGGAGGTACATTTTTGTTCTTCAAGGATCACATTAGACCCTGAAAGTACAGTAATGTTCTCTTTGGGTAAAAATGAGTACGTTTGCCAAGCAAAAAAGGCACAAATTAATGATAAAAATATTTGTGGCAATTGTATGCCCCAGCGACAATCATTTTTCTGGCGCCTTCTGAGAGTGTGGGAACTGAACTTGTAAGCACAGTTGCTTAACCTTAACCATTCATCATCATCGCGATCATCTTCATCATCGTCACCGCCGTCATCGGATCCTCTTACATGCGGGGATGTTCCGGGACGTTCTTCGGGGCAGGAATGCGAGGACGGCAGGGATGGTTTTCGTGAGGAACGATGAGTCACAGGGGGAACAGGAACGGCTCTGACGGTCTCGGCGCTCCGGCGGGACTCTGACTGCCCCACGGACACCAGCCTCCCCGCAGCGATGATGTCACCGCCACCACACCACTGCGGCATCCTGGGAAATGTCCCGCCGGGGAGAGGCGAAATGAGAGAGGGGAAGAGCTCGGGATGAAGAGAGAGAGAGAGAGAGGTAGAGAGACTGAAAGAGAGACAGGAAAGAGAGAGGGAGAGAGAGGTAGAGACTGAAAGAGAGATGGGAAAGCGAGGGAGAGAGAGGGAGAGAGAGACTGAAAGAGAGACAGGAAAGAGAGAGGGAGAGAGAGGTAGAGACTGAAAGAGAGATGGGAAAGAGAGAGAGAGTAGAGAGAGAGAGACTGAAAGAGAGACAGGAAAGAGAGAGAGGGAGAGAGACTGAAAGAGACGGGAAAGAGAGAGAGAGTAGAGAGAGAGATTGAGCAGAGAGGGAGTTGAGAGACAGAAATAGAGATGGGAAAGAGAGAGAGAGAGAGAGAGAGAAGAGTACAGTAGAGAGGGTGTGAAAGATAAATAATTGAGGGAGGTGGGCTCTTGCTTTTGCGTGTCCTGTGTGAGAAGATCTGGGGTGTCAACATGACCACAAACATTAAGATGGCTGCTTTGGCTCCTTTGCAGCCAGTCGTATCGAACACTGGAGTGGGAGATTGACTCATCACCGGGGGGGAGGGGGAGACACAGCCTTTAGAGAGTGTGGGGTGTGGGACCAAGGGTGGGGGTGCGGGTTCTGGCAAGACCTGGCCGTGGCTGGAGACCGAAATCTGTGGTTGCCTCTCCGCCCGCGTGCCTCTGGGCAGCTAGTGGCGCTGGCTATAGGTAGGCCCAACCCAGGCCCGGCCCGGCCCGCCCATACGCTCCACATCCAGCACCGGGAACCACAGCCAAAACTCACAACCCCCCCCCCCCCCCCCCCCCCATACCCTCCTCTGCTTTCATACCCAGCCCATACTAACTCAATCATTGTCCCGTTTGGTTTTTTTGGTTTTTTTCCCTCCGTTTTTGTATAATGCAGCACAGCATCCCAGACCGCATCCATAAACCCCTCCACAGCACGCCCTGTGATGTATTAGCCTGTACGGTATGTGTCCGGCGGGGCTGTGCAAGCCCACACACACACAGGGAGTGTGTGTGTGCCCAGTACCCAGATCAGGCCCAGCTTTCACGTTCAGACGTGAGTGTATTAAAGCAGGCAGCTTTCATTCCCCCACTTCTCAGTCCGCGTTTCAAAGAGTTATTTTTAAATATTTAATACGAACCAAAGTATTAGTTGGGGAGACAGCGATTTCGTGGAAATTGCATTTAGTCGTACGTGTGTTTCGAAAACATTCACGATTTTTCGAGAGACGGCACCGTCTACAAGGCAGCTGAGGCTGGAAACTCGGTCGCCCGTACTGAACTGAGAACGGACTGGGGCACGTTAAGTTCATATACAGCGGGGTCCAAAAGCCTGAGACCACGTTGAAAATCTGGGAATTGTTGTTCGTGTAATCCTGAAAATAAACAGAAAGTTTTAGGATTTTTAAATTCATTTTAAAGAAATTAAAGTCACTTCAAAGCCATGCAAGAACTCCTTGAAGACCAAAGAAGAGCAAGGAGTGCTGCACAAGCCACAACCACCTGACCTCAACCCTACTGAGAACATTTATGGGGGCACTTGAAGACTGAGAAAAGCCAAGCATCCAGTAACATCACCAGATGCTCTTTGGAATATTGTCAAATAATGCTGGGATAACATGAATCATCAGGTGTCCATGCCAGCTTGAGTGCATGTTGCCATTAAGGGTGGGGGACATACCAAATACCAATAAAGTCCGAAATCTGTGTACATTTTTCACAGATTCAACTTCTCACTCAAATTGTTATGCTAATAATATCATTCATAATGAAAAAGTTTGTATTAACTTAGAAAATAATGCAACATGCAGCATATTCACTAGTGACAATCCTTCCCTGGAGCAATGCAGGGTTAAGGGCCTTGCTCAAGGGCCCAACGGCTGGGCGGATCTTATTGTGGCTACACCGGGGATCGAACCACCGACCTCGCGTGTCCCAATCGCTTACCTTAACCACTACGCTACAGGCCGAGACATCTACAACATCAGGAACTCCAGTACCAAGAAATACAAATTCAAAAGTCCTCGATTAAGGTACAAAATACAGGCTAGAGATAGAGATTGGGGAAAAACATTAATTAAGTCAGTCAACCATCGTCATTCAAAAACAGTGCCTCTCCCTCTTTTATTTAGGGAAGTTCTCCCTCCCTCCCTACCCCAGGCCCCGGGCCCCTAAACCTGGCACACCCTCGTGGGGAAGATCCCTTCCCGACAGTGAGATCAGTGACTGTTCAGCCTCATCGGGAAGGACGGGTGAATTCTGCACTTCTACATCAGACACCAGCCCGGGGAATTCCCATTAATTACACGTGTGCTCTGTGTCTTTAACACCACAGTCATCAGTCATGTTCACTGCACATTTCAAATCCTCCATTTTCCCTCCCCTGCCAAAGTCGCGATCACAAGACTATGCCCTGGATTCAATCGCAAGTGCCAAGTCTTCTTAAGGGAACGTTTCATTTAATTAAAAACCTCCAAAATGTCTGTGTCTGGCACCCAGTTAAAAGTGAAGCGTTCCCAGGATTCAGTCACAAGGCCCTAAGCATTCCAGATGGAAAAAGTCACCGTTGGTTCACGGAGCCAGATTAATCTGGGGAGTCATATTTTATACCTTATGATTTTGATTGAATAGCGCTTTCCTTTAAGATGAATTGGGGGATTTTTGACTAAATCCAGAGGTTGGTACAATTTCTAAGAAAAATATGTGCGATATGCTTCAGTAAAATGTGGATTTTCAAAAATATGATGGTAAATGGCTGGAGTTTATATAGCGCCTTTATCCAAAGCACTGTACAATCGATGCTTCTCATTCACCCATTCATACACACACTCACACACCAACGGCGATTGGCTGTCATGCAAGGCACCGACCTGCTCGTCAGGAGCATTTGGGGATTAGGTGTCTTGCTCAGGGACACTTCGACATGCCCAGGGCAGGATCGAACCGGCAACCCTCTGACTGCCAGGTGACTGCTCTTACCTCCTGAGCCAATGAGACGACTGCTCTTACCTCCTGAGCCAATGAGACGACTGCTCTTACCGCCTGAGCCAATGAGGTGACTGCTCTTACCTTCTGAGCCAATGAGGTGACTGCTCTTACCACCTGAGCCGATGAGATGACTGCTCTTACCGCCTGAGCCAATGAGACGACCGCTCTTACCTCCTGAGCCGATGAGACGACTGCTCTTACCTCCTGAGCCGATGAGACGACTGCTCTTACCGCCTGAGCCAATGATTCCCATCATGTTGCGGAGGTGCAGGAGAGCATCGCTGGGAATCCGACTCAGGCCAAACGGCACGGCCTCACCTGGAAGCTGTCATTCTTCCCGCCGGGATTGGGCCTTCGGCACGGCGTTCCCAGATCCAGGTCTCCCGTCCCACGCCAGCACGGCACTTCACCAGCCGCGAGTCTGTGATAGTTTTCACACGCCTGCGTTTGCTCAGAACCAGAACCATCGTCTTCTTTTATTTTTCTTATTTTCCTTTAACCCTCGTGTTGTCTTAAGGGTCAAAAATGACCTGCCACTATGTTTAACAGCAGAAAACCCCCTAAATCTAAATCTTTTTTTCAACTTGAAATTTGATGACAAAGTTTGTGATGAGTGACAGGTTGTTTCTTCATTCAAAATTGGATTTGGGGTTTAAAATTCAATGAAGCTGCTTTATTTTAGGGGTTTAGTGAAGGCAGGTCATTTTTGACCCTTAGGACAAGGGGAGTAGACAGAATGCTAAGACTACACGAGGGTTAAATATACAGTAATGTGCAAAAATCTCAAGCACATGTAAAAAAAAAATCCTTTGCAAAATATTGAAAGGAACAGTTTCTGAATAGGCGGCACGGATGGTGCAGTGGGTAGCACTGCCGCCTCACAGCAAGGAGGTCCTGGGTTCGAATCCCTGTCGGCCGGGGCCTCTCTGCGCGGAGTTTGCATGTTCTCCCCGTGTCTGCGTGGGTTTCCTCTGGGTACTCCGGTTTCCTAGGTATGAGTGTGTGAGTGAATGGTGTGTGTGTGCCCTGCGATGGACTGGCGACCTGTCCAGGGTGTATTCCTGCCTTTCGCCCAATGTATGCTGGGATAGGCTCCAGCCCCCCTGCGACCCTGATCAGGATAAGCGGGTTCAGATAATGGATGGATGGATGGATGGAGTTTCTGAATAAAGAAATGACTACAAAGAGCAGTGGACAGTTAAAAACTGAATCAAATCAATATTTGTTGTGACCACCCCTCACCTTTAGAGCTGCATCAGTTACACTGTCTTGCAGTTTCGTGAATCGGCTGGTGCGTCGTTCCAAACATGCCGGAGAACTTGCCACAATTGTGCTGCAGAACTGGACTGTCTGGCTTGTCTCTGACTTTCCAGTTAATCTCAGACAGCTTCAATCAAATTTTTGTTTGAAAAGTGGCCTATTAGTTAATAATATGTTACTCTCTTTAACAAAATACACAACGTTTCTCTGCAACATTTCATTTTTTGCAAAATGATTTTTTTTATTTTTTTGGAAATCTCACATTTGCTCTTTTCTACTGACTGAAAAAAAAAGAAAACACAAAACCAAATTTACTATATTTAAAAACGCTATATTTAATCTGTGTATACTTAATCTATATTTAAAAGCACGGTTCAAAAGTGTTTTGCACATGAAGGGCATTATTTTATAACCTGGATGTTCTCTTTGACCAAAGAGATGGCTCCTATCAGCTGACGCCTGGAGGCCGAGTGTATCCCATGGTGCTCTGAGAGAGGAGATAGCAGCACACGCTGCTGTGCTCAGACAGGCCGGTTTCACAGAAGAAGAGACCTGCCCGAGCCAGCAGCTCCACTCTGGACTCTGAGCCTCACCACATCAAACGTGAGAGACCACAGAGCCTCAGAACTGCTGTTTCTCACTTCATTAAACCATAGGCCAGGGCTCACTGTAGTGCTGCAGGGGCTAGATCAACGGGCTGGTACACACACACACACACACACATACACACATACACACATACACACATATACACACACACTTACGCATAAACACATATACACACAAACATACACACATACACATACAAACATACACACATACACACACACACACATACACACATAAACACACAAACATACACACACACACATACATACACACATACACACACACATATACATACACACATACACACACACATACACACACACACACACACACACACACACACACATAAACACATAAACACATATACACACACAAACATACACACACACACATACATACACACACACACATATACATACACATATACATACACACATACACACACACATACATACACACATACACACACACATACACACATACACACACACACACATACATACACACATACACACACATATACATACACACACACACATACAGACATACACACATACATACACACATACACGCACACACACATACATACACACATACACACACACATATATACACACATACACACACACATACATACACACATACACACACACACACATACATACACACATACACACACACATATACATACACATACATACACACATACATACACACATACACACACACACATACATACACAAATACATACACACATACATACACACACACACACACATATACATACACACACACACACACACACACACACACATATACATACACTCATACACACACACACATACACACATATACATACACACATACACACACACACACATACACGCACACACACATACATAGACACACACACACATACACATAGACACATACATATAGAAACACACACACACACCCACACACACATCCACACATGAATACACTTCTCCCCCGTCTCACACGGTTTGTATTTGTGTGGAAAGATTTCAGGTCTGTTAAATCTCCCTGAAAAAAAAACACACACACACACACACACACACACCGCCTCCAATGTGGGGACCGTGACGGCCACAGTCAGCTCAGAGGAGAAAAGGCAGTGCACGCCTCGCGGAGAAACCGCGCCAAGCCGGAGACCAGAGCCCACATTCCACATTCGGAATTCACCAGCGGAGAGACTTTTCCACCCTTCCACAGTCGTCCGACGGAGGGGCAAATCAATTCTGGGGCGGGGGGGGGGGGTTCCGTGTGTGTTTTTTTTTCGGGGCTAGGAAGGGAGGAAGGAATTCCAGCCCTCCTGAATAAAGAACGGTATGAACGTTAACGCTTTTATATTCGGCCGCGCATAGCTGCCTTTCGTGTTTTTTTTGTATTACCGAATATGAGCTCTCTGCTTGGCACGAGCAGGCTGGGACAGACTCTCTCTGAGGCCAACCCGCTGGGGCCTTTATCCGGGACCCTCTGGAAGAGGAGAGAAGGGCTCTGCACTGCAGAAACCAAAGAATAAGTCAATCTCAACAACTGTTTCACTCTTATATTGCCGCTGAAAATCTAATTTCCTTTCGTTTTTTTTCTTTAAGACAACATTTCTGCCAATGAGGTGAGACAGTTTTGACTCATTTCAAGATTTGCCAAAGGGATAAGAACATTTCACTTGTCCAGCCAACAGTGCCTTAAAACAAGCTGACATTTTCAACATGAGAAAAAAAAAAAAAAAGATCTTAAGTCTTATTACAAGACTAAAACAGTTGTTAAGAAAGCCATTCTTTTCGCTGTGTTTATCCCATTGCATTAAAGACAGCTCAAGCTAGATTTTGAAACAGCTGGTAGCCGGTAATTTCAAGCTGGTCATAGCTGGATTTTACTCCAGGGTATCTTTGTCCAACCAGCAAGCAAACTTTCAGGCAAATGGCTCCTGTGTGACACGACTGTGAACTCATTTTGGGCGTGATCATAAAGCTTCCACCGCAAATATGTGTCAAAACAAACAAAAGCTACTTTTTTTTCATAAAACATAAGCTCACCTTTGAGCTTGAAGAAGAACATTGTTCTTCTTTTCAGGAAAGACAAAGATGAAACGAGTTTGACGCACAACAGGAACCAACACACAATACAGCCGCTCATAAAGACTCCAGATCATAATACATACAGTATGTAGTCTTCCCTGTTTAACAACTGTACCACACACTACCCTTATCATGGCTAGCTGCTGAAGAAAAGCAGCCATACCACCCTGTACCCTTCTCATGGCTAACTGCTAAAGCTAAGCAGCCATACGACCCTGTACCCTTCTCATGGATAACTGCTGAAGCTAAGCAGCCATACGACCCTGTACCCTTCTCATGGATAACTGCTGAAGCTAAGCAGCCATACTACCCTGTACCCTTCTCATGGCTAACTGCTAAAGCTAAGCAGCAATAAGACCCTGTACCCTTCTCATGGCTAACTGCTAAAGCTAAGCAGCCATACCACTCTGTACCCTTCTCATGGCTAACTGCTAAAGCTAAGCAGCCATACCATCCTGTACCCTTCTCATGACTAACTTGGATGTGGACTTGGATGTTTCTTAAATGGGATCTGCTGGGAATGTTAAGAGTTGCTGGAAGAGATGTTGGCAGAAGGAGGAACTCTTTCCTCTGGCTGGAAAATCCCACCCTCTGGCACTACGATGGGGACACAGTGCTCTGTACTGTGTAAGGTGCTTTAGGATGAGACATTACACTGGGGGTGACCATTGGACGGCCTGTAGTGTAGTGGTTAAGGTTCATGACTGGGACCCACAAGGATGGTGGTTTCATCCCCGGTGTAGCCACAATAAGATCCAGATAGCCGTTGGGCCCTTGAGCAAGGCCCTTAACCCTGCATTGCTCCAGGGTAGGCTTGTCTCCTGCTTAGTCTAATAAACTGTAAGTCGCTTTGGATAAAAGCGTAAGCCAAATGACTTGTAATGTAGGGAGTTTGGGTGTTACCACTGGAAGTCTGCTCAAATTCCCACATCTGGCCACCTAATCATCCCTTGCGTCTGATTGGCTAACTGATCACCCATTACATCTGATTGGCCAACTGATCACCCAACACATCCGATTGGCCGCACGTGGCCAATTTCTCCGGTCGTTCTCAGACGACCCACATCGGTAAATAAAGCTTATTAAAAAAAGAAAAAAATCCGCACTCAACAAGCGACTCTGTGATAATGACTACAGTACGGCACACGATCTCGTACCGCAAGCAACGTTCCGGACATGAACGCAGAAATGCGTACAGTGAGACGTGCCAAAAAAAAAAGAAAGAAGCACGATCTCTTTGAAATACAGAAGGAGTCTGTGAAGAGCGTGGGTGGAAAACATCCGATAGCCCTGTGTGAACACATCTCACGGTGATTTAGCGCGAGTTTACAGAACAAAAATTAGCACCGCAAAGGGCCGAGTTAGCGTCTGCCAGGGTCTGTCTCGTCGGTAGTGTGATCTCATTTTTTTTCTTTTCGTAGCCCTGATGGTCTCTCGGAGAAAATTGCGGTGCGGTTACTGTCTGGTGCCGCGAAGCATTCGTCCTGGAATGTCCATGTGCTTCACACATGAATGAAACCGTGATCATGAGATTACAAATAATAATAGCAATTTACCAGTAAACCGTAAGTGTGATTATGTCTTTTTTTCCCTTCTTCTTTTGACCAGCCACCCAAGCTCGCTGGCTCTCAGCCTGCATTCGTGCAGCAGCCGTGGTGATCTGAATGTGGAGGTGGGGCCGGCGCTGATCTTTATGCGGTCCTTTAGATGCCCCGCGCTGTTCACTGATCCCACTTCAGATGAGCCCCAGACTATCAGCCAATCAGCATAGCGCTTACCCCCCACTCCCCCCACATGCACTCACATGCAGCACACACACACACACTCACACACACACACACACACACACTCACATGCAGCACACACACACACACTCACATGCAGCACACACACACACACTCACATGCAGCACACACACACACACACAAACACACACACACACACACAAACACACACACATGCAGCACACACACACACACACAGACAAACACACACACACACACACACATGCAGCATGTACACACAGACACACACACACACATGCAGCATGTACACACAGACACACACAGACACACACAAACACACGCACACACACACACACTCACACGCGCACACACACACACTCACACATACACACACACACACACTCACACATACACACACACACACACAGACAAACACACACATGCAAGCACGCACACAGACAAGCACACACACATGCAAGCACGCACACACACACAAACAGTTACTTGCCATAAGAATGCCAAGCTATTTTCAAGAGTATCTTCACAGACGATTTTGTCTTTTTTTTTAACAAAAAGAAGAAATGCCTATGATCCTAAAAATATTATAAAATTGTAGTGATACACAGCTACTGAATTTTTTTTCCAAAAAGCATGATCTTGTCCAGAAGCAATAAGAATCCTACATTATATAATGCTTATATTGCACAGATATACACAGGCCATTCTCCAGGTGTAGAGATATCATCACAGACTAATCTGGATTGCATTGTAGCCCCCCCATCCCACCCCACCCCACCCCAACCCCAAGTAAATAAAAAAATAATCAAACTTCAACCCATCCTAAAAATAAAAAAGTCAGAGTCGGTGAACCCTCCCTTTTTCGTGACAGATCCGGAGAGCCGGAAGGCTCGGGGAGAGAGAGGATCCGGAAACGCCGAATAGGCCAATTAGCATCTTTCATTAGCGTCTCTGCGCTAACGGAAACCTTCCCTCTGCGGCCAGTCACACCGCCGATGCCCCGGCCTGATTAAGGGGGACGCGGGAATAACCCGGAAAAAACCCCGATCGGCTTTAAAGCCAGCAGGACGGAAGACAGCTCGCCCTTTCCACCACAGATCGGCCGGCACCCCTCTTTAATGATTTCACTTTACAAATGGCCGTGGGGGAGGAGGGTAAGAAGTACAGAAAAAAAAGGCAGTTTTCAGCCTTCAGCCCGGAGCCTGTTCGGCACCAAAGCCTGGGCTCGGGGCTCTCCGCTTTGATCTCGGCGCGGAGCGGAGGGTTCTGGTCCTTTCCGGGACGGGCCAGGCCCCTCTCCGCTCATCCCCTCTTAGAGACGGTGCCGTTCGGCCCGCGCACCTGCGGGCGGAGGGATCGGGGGCCGGCGGAGCGGCGGTAAGCCAGGGATGAGGGCCCGGAGCCTGGGAGCGGGGCCCGGAGCCTGGGAGCGGGGCCCGGAGTCTGCCCGACAACCGCCAGAGCTGGCCACAGCCGTGGGTACTGACTGCACGCAATCTGTCTCCATTAAGGATTATTAGCCCGGGCTTTGAAGCGTCCGGGGGATAGGACTGTAAGTGTGTGTGTGTGTGTGTGAGAGAGAGAGAGAGGCTCCTACGTGCCCACACCATATGTGTGTGGGAAGGTCTGAGACAAATCCATACAATGACTGCATACTGTGTGTGTGTGTGTGTGTGTGTGTGTAGAGAGAGAGAGAGAGAGAGACTTTTCATGTTCTTTAATGAAACATCTAATTACAAGACTTAAAAACGGGACAAAAATTAGAAGACCAAACCCCTTCATCCTCTTACCCTAACCCTAACACATGGGTCACACACGTGTGTGTTGTGTGTGTGTGTGTGTGTGGGAGAGAGAGAGAGAGAGAGAGAGAGAGAGAGAGAGAGAGAGAGAGAGCTAGACATGAGAGGAACATGAGAGGAAGGTCTTGCATTGTTAATCCATTTCCATTTAAAGTGCATTACAAGTGTATACTTAGGTCAGGTTAATGATTTGGATTGGATGGGGGGGTGGTGGTTGTGTTCCATCCCCTGTGACCCTGGATGACCCCTAACCCCCCAGGGTCCGACAGAGATGCTCACCAACACCAGCTGGGACACACCAGACCGTCTATAGTGCCCCCCTAAATTATAAACCATTTTAGGAGGAAAAAAACACCCCAAATCTTTTTTTTTTTCAATTTTTTTAGAATTGTTGCATAAAGCAAGGCCTTGTTTTGCAGGTAAAAGATAATGTACATAAACACAAAGAGAAAGTAACACAGAATAACACCATGACAAGAGCACGCCATTCAGCCCTGGCCATGGTCGCCTTTCCCCGCCGCTAAAGTGCGCCAACTGCTCCGCTTGCCTGAAAGCCAAATAGCATCAGCGCCGCATAAAAATCAAATCATACGTAAGCTTCTGGTGCCACCGAGGGTGCGTGACGCACGGCCGTGAGAAAGGGGAAGGGCTCTCGTACGACCGACGCTCGTACGTTCCCGACGGTAAACGGCCTGCGCGTTTATCGCCGCACGAAATGTGCCGGAATCTTCTCCCGTTTCATGTGGAGTGGGCCCGCATTCCTGCTTTCTCAGTCCGTCTGACAGAATTATTATTTCATTTTTTTTTCCCCTCCCGTCCATTCATATTTTGGTTTCTTTGGCTCATTTACCTCCACCAAAGGAGCCCAGTGTGTGGTGGAGGTTTTTTTGTTTTTTTTGTTTTTTTGCTTCTTAGATTTTTTGGAAAGAAAGAAATGCTCTCTCTGCCACAGGGAGGAGACCTGGCTGTGTGTGCCCTATGGAATGGACCTCAAACACACGAAACTGAAACTCATCTCTCTCTCCCTCTGCCCCCTCTTTCTGTCTCTCTCTCTCCCTCTCTCTCTGTCTCTCTTACTCTCTCTCCCTCACCCCCTCTCCATCTCTCTCTCTCCCTCACCCCCTCTCTCCATCTCTCTCTCTCCCTCACCCCCTCTCTCTGTCTCTCTCTCTCTCTCCCTCTCCATCCACCCCTCTCTCTTCATCTCTCCCTCCTCCCCCTCTCTCTCTTTCTCTCTCTCTCCCTCCCTCACCCCCTCACTCTCTGTCTCTCCCTCTGCCCCTCTCTCTCCCTTTCCCTCTCTTCTTCTGCCCCCTCTCTCTGTCTCTCTTTATTTTTCTATTTCTATCTCCTCTCTTTCTCTCTCAATTCAAATTCGAATTTGAATCTCTCTCTCTCCCTCTCTCTCTCTCTCTGTCTCTCTCTCTCCCTCTCTCCCTCTCTCTCTCTGTCTCTCTCTCTCCCTCTCTCTCTCTCTCTCTGTCCTCTCTCTCTCCCTCTCTCCCTCTCTCTCTCTCTCTCTCTCTCTCTCTCCCTCTCTCTCTCTCTCTCTCTCTCTCTCTCTCTCTCAGTGCAGTAACATTGCAGGTGTTATTCTCATATTCTACAACACCACCTGTCAGCCTTCCAGACTAAACGCACTTCGCCTATCCCCTCAGAATTGGGCAGGTACCCGGCGGTCCCGTCTGGTCCATGTCCCGAGTGCAGACGGTAACGTGAGACCCTCCTCTTCCTCTGTCTTCACTCCTCGAACCCGAACCCCAATGTCTGGAGAGGTGCCCCCTTCATCCATCACTCGGGACCCATGTCAGCCCGACTGTGCCCCCCTTCTGCCGCCGACACCCCCTTCCGCCCCTGTCTATCCCTCACTGGCCGGAGCCGCTGTGAGGGCAGGGGGGGACACTATCCGTTACCCCCAAAAACAGACTCAGCATCACAAGCATGCCAAGAGGAAGACAGCAAATGGCGGGTGATGGAAAGTTCTAGCACAGTGAGTCTGTTCATCTCCCTGACCGATCCCATTACATCACATCCATCATACCTCGCATTCATAATGCAGTTTATTTCTGAAATTAATATACAGTATGTTATAGGGAACCTAGATTATGAGCACAGTCAGCATTGTCACAGCGCTGTGAAAGATAGTGACATCATCTCTGTCCATGGCTATTGTTATTGTTACGGTCCTTATTATCGTTTGTCATTCAACAATTAATGTAGAGCATCTGTCGGTTTGGTTAACATGATGTGTTAATTTCTTATATATACACTCAGTGAGCACTTTATTTGGTATTTATTAAACCTTTTTTTTTTTACTTCTACTGCTGAAGCCTACCCACTTATGGTTATGATGGCGGCCTGTAGCGTAGTGGTTAAGGTAAAGGACTGGGAGACGCAAGGTCGGTGGTTCTAATCCCGGTGTAGCCACAATAAGATCTGCACAGCTGTTGGGCCCTTGAACAAGGCCCTTAACCCTGCATTGCTCCAGGGGAGGATTGTCTCCTGCTTAGTCTAATCAACTGTACGTCGCTCTGGATAAGAGCGTCTGCCAAATGCCAATAATGTAATGTAATGATGCGTTGTGTGTTCAGAGATGCTCTTCTGCATACCACTGTTGCAATGCGGGGTTAGCTTTGCACTGCTGTCACACAATCGGCTGATTAGATAAACACATGAATACGTACGTGTAATAAAGTGCATTATTCCAGCGTATTAATCCAATGTTTTATGACGTGTCATTGTTAATAGTTTTATTGTCATTTTATTTGCTTTGGAAATATTGTTTTGTTTGCAGTCATGCCAGTGAAGCATTATTGAATGGAACTGAGGGAGAGGGCGAGAGAGAGAAAGAGAGAGAGAGAGAGAGAGAGAGAGGGAGAGAGAGCGAGGGAGAGGGAGAGAGAGAGAGAGAGAGAGGGAGAGAGAGAGGGAGAGGGAGAGAGAGAGAGAGAGGGAGGGGGAGGGGGAGAGAGGGAGAGAGAGAGGGGGAGAGAGGGAGAGAGAGAGGGGGAGAGAGAGAGAGGGAGAGAGAGAGAGGGAGATACAGTATTTGCAGTACGGTATGGGTACATTCCATTATCACAGTCACGCATTCATGAGGGGAATCTAATGGCAAACGCAGGCAGACAGACACGCAGACAGACGGTACTTCCTGTACAGCGCACAATGGCCAATTCAGCACAAGAGGCTACGCTGCAGTATGAGATATCCTAGCACTGTATCACTTCCTCAAAGCTACATCCTTTCATGTCTCTGTTTAAACATCAGCGGTGGTGCTGCGTCTGTATCTCTACGGTACGATTTCAAAGATTTATTTCACACAGCCGTCCACACTGATCAAAACTAGAGGAGCAGATCAAATACGTGTCCAGAAAGCAGTCGCACAAATGTCCCTGAAGGACTCCCGTGAATGGGCAGAAATGTGAGAGCCTTTCAACGCGGGGCGGAAAGCGGACGTTCAGCATCGTTTTGATTCACGCCGATGTGTGCGTCGGTGTGTGTGCGGAAGTTTGGGCCGACGTCCCGGCAACACGCCTCGCTCTTCTGGGCTCTCCGGTGTCACGCCGCTCGATCAGATAGGAGACGTGTTTTGGCTAGGCTCTGAGCCAGCTGCAGCCACAGAGAGGTTATTCCCAAAGTCCTCAGTGAGCTGTCACCATGTGAAGGTTTTCAAAAAGGTTTCTTAAAGGCTTCTTTTTTTTTTTAAAGGCAAAAAGAGGAAAGCACTTACAGTGAGATCACGTTGAAAATCTGAAAGTTTTCTTAATGTAATCCTCGGAATAAACAGAAAACGGTAAATGGTTGGCATTTATGTTGCGCCTTTATCCGAAGCGCTGTACAATTGATGCTTCTCATTCACCCATTCATACACACACTCACACACCGACGGCGATTGGCTGCCATGCAAGGCGCCGACCAGCTCGTCAGGAGCATTTTGGGGTTAGGTGTCTTGCTCAGGGACACTTCGACACAGCCCGGGCGGGGGATCGAACCGGCAACCCTCCAACTGCCAGACGACTCCT
The DNA here is from genome assembly GCF_963514075.1 of Conger conger. Lineage (NCBI taxonomy): Eukaryota > Metazoa > Chordata > Actinopteri > Anguilliformes > Congridae > Conger > Conger conger. Next base: position 81,208,391 of record NC_083761.1, read on the forward strand.
CTTACTGCCTGAGCCACGTTGCCCTATTTTTTAGAACTACTGGAAGACGAAGAAGAGCAAGGAGTGCCAGACCGCAACCCACAATCACCTGAACACCTCAAACCCATTGAGCGTTCATGGGGGCGCTTGAAGACAAATGCCAAGCATTCAGCAACATCACAAGGCAGCTCGAGTGCATGTTGCCATTAAAGCAAAAGGTGGACATACCGAATGCTAAGAAATTATGAAATCCATGTAATCTTTTCAAAGATTCAACGTCTCACTCACATTGTTATGCTGATAATATAATTAGTAATGAAAAAGTAACTACATTTTAAAGTAATGCAAAATGGCAGCATTTTCACGAGTGGCCTCAGGCTATTGGAACCCACTGTCCTTCAGGCATTTAACTTGGACGGGTCTCGGGTCCTTCCCTGTCTCGCAGCAGTGCAGTGGTGGGGTGAAATTGACAGCCATCCACACACCAGGTCGTGGGAAACACTACATGCCGTCAAGTGCCGGCGTCTTATCTCAAACCATCTTTTCTCCCACACGCACACACAACGCACGGATTTAAACAAGAGCGGGGTTCAAACAAACTGGCAGTTTAAATTACGCGTATTATTGTTTTTGTTTTTTTTTTTCAAATATATAATCTGCCGTACTTTGAGGTGCCACTCTCGGTAACCCGACTGAAGAACTACAAAGAGAAGGAGCTCGCCGCCTGCCCCGAAACCCAAACAGGGGGAACGATGTGTAGATAGGAGCGAGAATTCAGGAGTGAGCCTTCAGAAGATAAAACGAGGCGAGCCCAGATTACATCGCTCGATAACGATCTCTCAGATACGCGCGTGAGGCCTGCGCTTTTTTTGAAGCTGCGCGGAGCAACACTCCGGTCTGTCTGGGTCACCCCCGCCCCAGCCCCACTAAAAGCAGTCCCACCGTCCCTGCTGAAGAAAGCCAGATCTCATTAGCATGTGTGGCGGCTTTAATGGCGTTTTAACTCGGGGAAGAATTTACTGTTTGATAAACACTGTAGAGCAGGCGAAATGATATATTAAGTCTGCCTCGTTTATTGCCTTCGTCCTCCCATCTATCACAGGGGAATTCACACATTTTCCGAGGGGGGTTTAGGAGTCCATTTTGTCTCCCGTCTCAAAGTCCGTCTCTCTGATGTTTATTATGGGGTGGTCGCCTTGCCGACGGCTTGCCACTGTGTTTGCAGTTGAACTCGTAAAGTCCAGCACACTTTTGTGTGTAACACTCAAGCTTCCCAGTAAACCACAATTATTAACCTGCTTGGCAGGACTGAAAAGTACTTAGTGAGGCAGCGGTGAAAAGTATTCGCACGTTTGCGTGCAACCCTAATTTCCATTTGTGTTATCCAGTACTTATTCTAAGTGACCTGAAGTGAATTACAAAATGCATGTAGCACTTCAGTTTATGGACATGCTCAGTCAGTCACTGTAGATGAGACTGTCTGCATGAATTAATGTCATTTAATGTAAATGTAGTGTAAAGTACTGAAGACAGATATCAAAATGGGCCTGTCCAATCACCCCCGAAACAGACAACAGGCCGGGTTCAGTTTGTTTGAGATGGGGTGAGAAAATGGCAATGGAGTGCACAGTGGCGAACGTGGAACTTGGCTTTGAGACAAACGGTTGCGGGTCTGATTCCCAGGTAGGTTACCCCCAGTCATGTCCTCGGGCGATGCGTGTAATTGCTTCGGAGAGAGGAGGGGGGGGAGGGGGGAAAGGGGGAGGAACAAGTGGTCTCGTTCTGGAATAAAAGAAAGCCTTTCGGGTTCACTCCAGTACACAACCCCGGGGGGAGCTACGGGAATCGGTAAATGGCCGTTGCTCCCAAGGAGAAATCAACACTTGGTTTATTCTTTCAGGGTTTTTTTTTTTTTTTAAAAGCACAAAGGCAGGCTAACATGTTTCAGCTTGAGAGCAGTCTGAAGAGTCTTACACAGCAGTGTTGTGCTACAGCACGTGCTAACCGTGCTAAAAAAAATAAAAAAAACCTTACCCGCTTTGCTATGTTGATAGTTTGCTTGTGGGCTTGCATAACTGCAGTTCATCTGCATCGGTACATCTGCGTCTAAGATTAAAGACGATGGCTGTTTTAAATAAGGGGGACAAGGGGCAGGAGAAAAAGGGAAAAATAATTATATTTTCATGAAGGATTCTGGGGGGGTTTCCAAAGGACGGCCTCAACGATGACATGACGAGGTTCCTGCCTACCGCTACGGAACGTGCTAATCGTGCTATTCGTGCTAATCGTGCTAAAAAAGCTTCCCCAGTTCCCCATGTGATAACTGCCCGTTGGTCTCAGGTGCACCACAACGCAATGCGGGAAAACTGTCGACAAATTGCTTTGGTAAATATCAATTTGTTTCGGACAGATGTTATTATATGTAGAAGAAGAAGAAGGAAAAAAAAAGAAAACAACAAAAGTCAACATTATATAAGTCTCCCCAGATGAGGGTGCCTGGCAAGCAAGTCCATAAATTATGAAAACCAGGAGAAACGACCTCTTGTTTGACAACCACTTACAGTATATGTTTAAAATTGACGGCGAAATGAAGGTTTCGCCTCGACGGCAATAAAGCCAAGAAAACAACAAACTTGCTTTGACATCTAAATCATTCGCAAATTGGCGGGTATGTGCTCCGCGTTTTCCAGGCAAGCGTGGCCACGGTGGGCAGGATCTGGGGAATACTGTGGGGGGGGAGGGGGTGGGAGTGGAGGGGGGTTTACAGGAGGAAACGGGATCGGGCCGAAACAGGCCGGCCTCTCTTTCTCCACACCTCCGTCCGAGCTCTCCTTTGGGTGTCCGCCTCGCCCCGCGGGCGTGTTTCCCCCGAACGGCTTCCAGTCCCATCCGTGTTCCACGCCTCCCTGTGTCTCGCTGTGCGCTGAGAGCGTCCCTGGAAGAAAAGAAAGAAAGAAAGAAAGAAAGAAAGAAAAACATGAGAGGTGGAGAAAAAAGAAAAGAGGAGAAATGGAGGAAATAGAGAAATGAGAGGAGGAGGAGGAGGAGGGATCTCCAACACAATAAGTCAATTTAGAGAGACAGGGAGAGGAGGAATCTTAATTGTAAAGATTTACAAATCCCGCTGGCTTGCTTCCCGATGGGGGGAACTTTGCGTGGGGGAGGGAGCCGTGTAGCTGATGGGATCTGGGACTTCAGCTGTATACGGAGGCACAAGGCAAAGCGAGGGGAGGGGAAGACATCAAAGAGCCCAGGAAGAGAGAGAGACAATGTTTTTAATAATCGTGGTGCATCCTACATCCTCAAAATGCGGGCTGGGGTGTGGGGCAGGGCCCCCAGAGGCGGGGAATTTTGGGAGCGTGAGGAGGATGGGGGGGGGGGGGGGGTGCTGGAAGTTGGGAAATGTTTGGGGAAACTCCTGTGCCAGAGGGATGTCAAAAAAAAAAAAAAAAAAAAAAAAACGTGAAAGAAGGAGAGCCGCCTTCTCGGAAGACGTTCCGCGGGGGTAAGTAGGCCATAGAACACTGGAAAGCACTTAGCGCTCGTCAGCTGGCGGCCATGTTTGAGCCGGCCTGCTGACAGCACACTGCCCTGAACCACAGCTGGGGCAGGACAGCCAGGCAAGCCCACACAGGCGTGCTCCCCGCCCCCCGCCCCCCTGCCCGTGAGCAGAAACATTTTCGGAATGATATTGTCGTCGCCCTCTCATCCGTTTCATCTCTCTCTCTCCCTCTATCTCCGTCCTCCCTTTAACTCGGAATTTTGCGTGTCGTGTCTCTTTCTCTTCCCTCTATATACCTGGTCCCTTCCTCACCCTCCACCTCTCCCTGCTGTCGTCCAGCCTTACCCTACTCTTCCTCCTGGATTCCTGTCCTTTCCACTCCTTCTCTCCCTTGATCTTTCTCTTTCTCCTGCCTATTGGGCCAGGTTCTTGACCGGGGTGTGGAAGGTTCAAACCTGCAGTGCAGCCACGATGAGATCATTACATTACATTACATTACATTACATTACATTACATTACATTATTGGCATTTGGCAGACGCTCTTATCCAGAGCGACGTACAGTTGATGAGACTAAGCGGGAGACAATCCTCCCCTGGAGCAATGCAGGGTTAAGGGCCTTGCTCAAGGGCCCAACGGCTGTGCGGATCTGATTGTGGCTACACCGGGATTAGAACCATCGACCATGCGTGTCCCAGTCCTTTACCTTAACCACTACGCTACAGGCCACCCTGCTGTCAGTGCTGCTGTCGGGCCCTCGAGCAAGGCCCTGAACCCCACATTGCTCCTGCTTGGTCTAATCATACTGTTAGTCACTTTGGATAAAAGTGCCGGCTAAATAGTTGTAATATAATGCCTGTCTCTCTCTCTCTCCATTCTATATACCTATCTATTGTCCACTTCTCTCGCTTTTGTTGCTGCCTTTCTCTACCTCCTACGCTCCCATCTGTTCCTCTTGTATTTTGTATCTACTCTCTCTCTCCTTCACTCTCTATCATTTCTCTGGTGGTGAGGCATTCACGTACCCAGTTTGAGTCATTAATGAACAAAGTGATTGCATTAGAAAGAAAGAAAAGAACAGAATGAATGCATCACTGTGGCAGACATAGACTCACAGTCAACAAACATCTGCCCGGCTTTAAAGCATAAAACTCAGCTTGGCCTTATTCTGCTTTAGCTATTTGTGGATGAAGGCCTTTGAAGACAGTGTACGGACCAATGTGAAGTTTGCCTGTGGGCCTGCAAGACAGCACTCTATCTGCATCTGTACATTATCTAAGATTAAAGAGGATGGCTGTTTTAAATAAGGGGACAGAGGCAGGATAAAGGAAACTATAATTATATTTTCTCTGGGGGGTTTCCAAAGAATGGACTCAATGATGACACAATGAGGTATGTGTCTCTGTCGCATGATGATGACATGATGAGGTTTGTACCGCTGTCGCATGATGATGACACGATGAGGTATGTGTCTCTGTCGCACGATGATGACACGATGAGGTTTGTGCTGCTGTCGCCCAATGACGACAGAATGAGATTCGGCTGTGGTCCTTTGATGATGACCTGGTCACGTTTGCGTTGCTGTCGCTGGATGATGACATGATGAGGTTCTGCAGTGGGCACTCGATGATGACACGATGAGGTTTTTACCGCTGTTGCATGATGATAACATGATGAACCACACTTGTGTTATATGAGGCACATGGTCCATGAATCAACCAACCTGCTGCCCTCCCCGCCCCACCCCCGCCCCCGCCCCCGCCGTAGGGTTCCTCCGCCTGACCGGCTCTCTCTCCTTCCTGTCCTGCTGTGCCCAGTAGCCTGCTTCCTGCTGCTCTTATCTCCCAGATAACAGCTCTCACCGCTGGGGTCAAGGGAAGGGGGGGTGGAGTTCTGCTACCTTATCAGCAGCCGCGGTGCCCAAGTCCACTCAAGGCCGGGCAGGTGCCCCCGCCCATCCCCAGGGGTACGGAGCAACCTAAACTGCCCCCCCACCTCACACACCTCCCCCCCTCTCCCTCATCCACTCCTCCACCCAGGTCACCTCACTCACAGACTGCGGTGGAGGTCTGAGGAGATGATCAGAGTCAGAACTGCAGTGGAGGTCTGAGGAGATGATCGGGGGCAGGGGGTTCTGGGACAGGATGGCTGGGGTGTGTGTGGTGGTGCAACCTGGGTGGGAGAGATTGTAATCAGTTTGGAGAGTGGTTAGGTAAGTTACGAAGGGACCATTTCAGGAACCCTCTCAGACTTCATCTACGGTACAATGGCTGGCCTGGTTTGGTGTGACTGAGGCCTAGTTTAGAAGCTGTTGAGAAATTTATTATGCAGTCAAATTAAAGTAAGAAATAAAAATCATTACTTGAACCTTATTACTTAAATATTCCCCTTGAACAATGGCACTACCCTAAATAACCATGCGTGTCAGAATGATTTCCTATGGATGAGTAATAGACTTGCAGTACATGCACTGCAAGACCCAGACTCCTATTGCTACATACTCATCAGCATGTAGAGCTGAGCTGGGCCTGGGCTTTTGTTGACCCTAAACAGGAATGTTATTGTGGCCCCAAAGTGTTAAAAAAGGACTTGAATCGGTGGCCAAGAGACGGTTTTGGCCCTAAAGGACTGTGTAGAGTCACGCCCATCACCGGAGTGAGCAGAGAGAACACAAACCGGACTGAAATAAAAACAGCAGTGCCTGTAACCCGAAATGTCAGCGCGATCAATCAGGAAGCCCTTTGACTCTCCCCGCCTTCCGCGGACTGACGGATCTGTCGTCGGGGAGCCCGGGGCCCGGAGCCCTCCGAAACGCAGACGGGGCGGGACTCGACCCGCGGCCACCGAGCTGGAACGGGCCCGGAGGACGGGCCTGGCGGGGATATCTCAGCCCAAATCCGGACCGTTCCCTATCGGCGCAACAACATACCCCCACAGCCGGAGCTGTGCGGAGCGGCCGGGGGGGAACGGCAGCCATTTAAGGACATTCATTTAAGGTCGTCCACCGACGGTCCGGGAGTCAGGGACCGGCAGCCATTTTAGATACATAAACATCGTAAATAAAGTCATCACTGTCGGGGCGGAGATGTTCTGCACTGCGGGACGGATGGTTTGTACATCAAACAGAGGGGGAAAAAATGAAGAAAAAAACAGACTGAGAGAAAGATGCAGAGCGATTGATTGCATATTGGGCAAAATATATTTTTTTGTTGCATGAAATCGTGTTGCGCTTTCATGTGCTCTTATGTGCTTTGGCTGCACTTGTGTATGTTAGTTATGCCAATAAAGCAAAGACGGAGTGACTGAACACAAGAGAGAGTAACTGAGTGAGCAAATCAGTGTGTGAGTGAGTGAGTGAGTGAGTGTGTGAGTGAGTGTGTGTGTGTGAGTGAGTGAGTGAGTGTGTGAGTGAGTGAGTGTGTGAGTGAGTGTGTGAGTGTGTGAGTGAGAGAGTGAGTGAGTGTGTGAGTGAGAGAGTGTGTGAGTGTGTGAGTGAGTGAGTGTGTGAGTGAGCGTGTGAGTGTGTGTGTGAGTGAGTGTGTGTGTGAGTGAGTGTGTGAGTGAGAGAGTGAGTGAGTATGTGAGTGAGTGTGTGAGTGAGTGAGTGAGTGAGCGTGTGAGTGAGTGTGTGAGTGAGTGAGTGAGTGAGTGAGTGTGTGAGTGAGTGAGTGTGTGTGTGAGTGAGTGAGTGAGTGAGTGAGTGTGTGAGTGAGTGAGTGTGTGAGTGAGTGAGTGTGTGTGTGAGTGAGTGAGTGAGTGAGTGAGTGAGTGAGTGAGTGAGTGAGTGTGAGTGAGTGAGTGAGTGAGTGAGTGTGTGAGTGGGTGAGAGAGCATGTTCCTAATTAGTTTCTGCTGTGCCCGTTGGGGCCAGCAGGGGGAGTGTTGCCCAGACTCCACTTCTGCACAGCTCCAGTTTAGTGGAATCCCCCACCCCTCCCCCATCAGGGGTCCGGTCTCCAGACCTGCACCTAGCCCAGCCTAAATAAACCTGTATCATATCAGCTGGAAACAGGTTCCCCGCGTATCTCACCCCGCGTGTGGAGCGCTGCGTAGCACGTTAGCGCGCCGCGGTTTAGCCGAGCCGTAGAAGCTTCGCCCGGCGCCGCGGGGAACGCACAGCGGTCTGCGGGTCCTCGATGGCGAAGTGCAGGATTTTAACCCCCCCCCCCGGCCCGGCAGGGGAAGGGTCCGCACACTCCCAGAACTCACCGCTAACGCGCCTGATTGGGCCGGCCAGTTATGGAATTCCCAGGAGTCCGGAGATTCCCACTCCTTGCCGAAAACTTTACTGGATGTACTCGTTTTGGTTTTTTTTTTGGTTTTTTTCTGAAAGGTCTCATTTTTTATAGTTTTGTTTTGCCGAGCTCCGGGCAGTGCCTGCCTGCACACTTCTGTATCGCTTTTCAAAGAGCCGGCGATAAAATGACGGTTTTATGGTCTTTAGACTCAAGTCGTAAAAACAGGAAAAAAAGGAAAAGGAAAAAAAAAACCGGGGAAACCCAAGACGATGAAACTGGCATTCCCTGGAATTTTACGACATCCGTGGAGGGCAGAGCAAATTCCCTCACGGAAAGACACAGCGGGATGTTGTATCCTAAAAGAACGGGATGGCGGGATAGGAGGAGGGGGGGGGAGTTATCTATGCTCAATTTTCTCCCCCAATTTTCTTTCACATAGGCCCCCCCCACCCCCTACCCCTCCAGAGCAGGATTCTATCTCAAAATGTTTATTGACATAGAAACTGGATGTGGGGGGGAATCAAAGAGTCTGAACACGTTTTTACTGGCTCTATTATTTTTTTGTATTCCACACAAAGAGAGAGAGAGAGAGAGAGGGAGGGAGAGAGAGAGAGAGAGAGGGAGGGAGAGAGAGAGAGAGAGAGAGAGAGAGAGAGAGAGAGAGAGAGACGTCTCTGCTACCCCCTGTGCGTTTATTTTGATAGCTGTTGCCACACCTGTCGCTAAGAAGCTACTGATCCAGACCAACACGACGGAGAAAGAGCTCAGCTGGAGAGGAACGGGGGAAAAGAAAGAGAGAGAGAGATTTAGAGAGAAAGACAGAGGGGGGCAGAGGGAGAGGAGGAGGGTAGAGAGAATGATTAAGAGAGTGGGAGAGAGAGATAGAGAAAGAGAAAGGGGACCGAGCGAAAGAGAGGGAGGGAGAGAGAGGGAAGAGAAGAGAAAGAGAGAGGGAGAGAGAGAAAGAGGGAGAGAGAGTGGAGGAGAGGGAAGAGGAGACAAAAAGAGAGGAAGGGAGAGAGAGAAAGAGAGAGAGGAGAGAGAGAGGAGAGGGAGAGAGAGAAAGAGAGAAGGGGGGGGGGTAATGCCACCCCAGTGTGTCTGAGTGACAGCTGTAGACAGGGAACCCGGCAACAAGTGGCTGGAGTTCCCTCAGCTGCAGGAAGAACAGGCCATGACCAATCAGGGCCTTCAGAAAGAGGGATGGGGGGAGGGGGAGGGGGGAGGGGGGGGGGCAGGGTGAGGGCAGGAGAATGGGTGTCAAAAAATGCCCTATAAGAGAACTGGGGAGGGAGGGAGGGAGGGAATTTATTCATTGGGGCCACAATGTATGGAGGAGAGGAAGATGTGAGAGCCTTTGAGTTTCCCACTACAAGGCCAATTAAACGGATCCCCGCGCACGGAGAGAGGGCCGGGCGCAGGGCGGGCGGGGAACGGGACGGGGTTTGGGGGGCGTCAGGATGCAGAAGAATGGGTCTTTGTGCGGGGAGCACATTTCGGGGGAAAGCGCATCGACGCCCCGTAAAAATCTAATCTCACATCGCGGTCGCCCGAAATACCTCGCATCGCCCCCCCCGCCCCCCAACGTCCCCCCCTCAGGACCACACTGCCATTTTAGGGTTTGTTTTTTTTAAGGACGTTCAAATATGCAACGTCATTGCCTTACCTATAGTGTTAAATTGCTATTCCCTATTTCAAGTGTTTTAAATAGAGCTCTGTATGGCGTTGTTATAGTGGCCGGTGTCACGCTAAATTAAATCGGAGGGAGTCGACTGTTATTCAACCCTGCATTTTCGTGTCAGATATCTCTATCAGAATGGGAGTGCCTTGTTGAAGGGCAGGCATTGTGTAGCATGAAAATGAGGTGTGTTGAAGTATTCAGTGGTTTCCCCCAGTGAATCAGAGAATGATGTGATGGTGTGTTTGTGAGAAGGCTGCCCCCGTTCACAGAGGCGGGGGCGTTGCGGAGGCCAATACGTCTGCTGACAGCGGACGCCAAGATCGGAAATCCTACGGTCAGCGCGCCGCTAAAGGGATGCACAGCGGCTGTTAAATAAAGCTGTTAAACAGACCGGCGATGGTGGCGATAAGCACGGTAATTTCGGTTTAAAATACAAGATTCGAAATCCCGCGGAATTGACTGCGCTAAACTGCGGTTAGCGCCGCGCTAAAGCTGCTATCTGCATCCGTCCCGCACTGGGACTGTTAAATAGGCGGGCGATTGTGGGCGATAAGCAGAATAATTACAGTTTTATTTTTTTTACGCAAAGGAAATTACTCTGCGGCTTACAGACCCTCCACAGGAAGAAGACATGAATAATAAAACCGGCCGCAGGATTACGCTGGGAAAGCCGGGCGGGCGGGTTGGCGGAGTCGGGGGGTTAATGGGGTCCGCTTCGGGGGGGGGGGGGGGGGGGGCGTCTGCAGGTAAGTCCTGGAGGACGGAAAGCTCGGAATATCGGCGCGGAAAGCGCCGGAGGCGACAGGCGACGGGGAGACCTCAGGGGTGGAGGGGTCTCGGGTTCCCGCCGTTTTAACGGGGGGTCACGCGCCAACACTTGCGCCTATTCATATCATATTGGTGTGGGACACAGGGGGGGGCTGGAATTCAATCCAGGAGGTGGAGAGGGGTGCTGGGTGCCAGTGTTGTGACTTAAACTACCCCCCCTGCCCCCCTCTCCCCCGGTGTAGTCGCCAGCAGACCCGTTTTCTTGTTTGTTTTGCCTCTTTTTTCCCTCCCCATTCCACAGATAATGGAGACTGTGTCGGCACGGCGACCGAGCCGCTATCGGTTTCCACATGTGCGTTTCCCCCCCCCCTCCTCTCCGGACGGATAAAAAAAATGACAGGATGACTGGCCGCGTTTTGACATTTTTTCTCTCTCTCTCTCCCTCATTCTCTCTCTCCCTCTCTCCCCCTCATTCTCTCTTTCCCTCATTTTCTCTCTCTCCCTCATTCTCTCTCTCTGTCTCTCTCTCTCTCCCTCATTCTCTCTCTCTGTCTCTCTCTCTCCCTCATTCTCTCTCTCTCTCTCCCCCTCATTCTCTCTTTCCCTCATTCTCTCTGTCTCTCTCTCCTTCCCTCATTCTCTCTGTCTCTCTCTCTCTCCCTCATTCTCTCTCTCTTTCTCCCTCTGTCTCTCTCTCTCTCTCTGTCTCTCTCTCCCTCATTCTCTCTCTCGGTCTCTCTCTCTCCCTCATCCTCTCTCTCTATTTTCTCTCTTTCCTCTCTTTTCCTCATTGGCAGGAGCCTCGCGTGGCGTGTAATCTCCGCGGCGGGGCCCCGGGGCCCCGGGGCCTCCGGTTTAGAGAGCGGGGCCCCCCTGGCCGGCCGCGCTGCGGTCTGAACGTGTTAAATTCATTACCTGAGACGGTTATTCGATTAGACTCTGAATTACAGCCTTAGCGTCTGAGTGCGGCTGGGGACGCCCGCCAAGCTGGCCCGCCAAGACGGCCGCGGTTAGCGATACCTCCGCGCGCGTCCCCCGCCAGATTGTTTGGGGGATACTATCCCAGGGGGCCGAGGAATCCGGTTCCGTTCTTCCTCTCCCGATTTTTACACAGACTCTCTTTCAGTGGAGTGTTTCAGAAGGCTTCGGGGGTTCGGAGGGGGGGGGGGGGGGGGTTGTGTGTTATGTGTTTGTTTTCCTGTTGGTTTCACAGTCCTTCCACAGTTGCTCCTTGTTCAAACATTTCGGAGACAGAAATGCAGCACAAGAACAAACTAAAAACTAACCATGGAGCCTGTTCCTATTCAGAGAGCACATGTCTGAAGATTGGACAGCTCCAAACACAAAAACGCGTTTTTGGTCACCCAGGAAAACGATCAACGGACAAACACGCACTGGCGTAGGGCAGCTTGTTGCCTAGTGGTTAAGGTACATGACTGGGCCCCGCAAGGCCGGTGGTTCTAATCCCGGTGTAGCCACAATAAGATCCGCACAGCCATTGGGCCCTTAAGCAAGGCCCTTAACCCTGCATTGCTCCAGGGGAGGATTGTCCTCTGCTTAGTCTAATCAACTGTAAGGATTTTGGAGAGTGGTCCTGAGAGGTCTTGTGCGCTGAGGAACGTTGGGTTTGGACCGCACTGAGACGGGGCGGGGACAGGAGGCGGGGACAGCGAGGCTCAGCGGAGGTGGAGATCGTGGGGGACACAGATTGACCGTGGAACTGAGGTTCTGTGGTGGCACCAGGTGCTAGGGGAGGAGGAGGAGGAGGAGGAGGAGGAGGGGGGGTGCCGTTGGATGACTTTCAAGACTGTGACCCAAAATTTAGTGATGGCGGTGGGGGTTTGGGTGGAGGTTTGGGGTGTCATGTTAGGTTCATCACGGGCTTGTGTAAGACAGAGTAGGATGGGTGCGTGTCTATTTGGGACGGGGGGGGTGGGAGATGTTGGGTGTGTGGGGGGGCAGTTTGGGGGGGATGGGAGATGTTGGGTGTGGGGGGGGGGCAGATTTAGTGTTTCAGTAAGGTTCATGATGGGCTTGTGTAAGACAGACTAGGATGTGTGTGTGTCTATTTGGGACGGGGGGGTGGGAGATGTTGGGTGTGTGTGGGGGGGGGGGGAGCAGAGTAAGGGTGCATAGCAACGCGGGGCAGGGGGGCAGGGGGGCAGTTGCGTTTGGCGAGGGGGCAGATGGTGCAGTTCAGCAGGAGCCACGCAATTTCACGCTGAGTTTTCTGCAGATGTGTCTGGGGTAATTTAAGCGACGGGGGCAGTTGGGCTGCTGACAGGAGTGATTGATAGGTCCGGGGCTCGGACCCGGGGCGGCTCAGCCGTTCTTCCACAGAGCGAAAACGCTGAGCGACTAAAGCAACGCGACGGCGTCCTGCGTCTTTAAAACATCTCCCGTTCCGCGTCTTCAGCTGTCGGAGACGTGGAAAAATAGTTCCGGGGAGCGGGAATGATATCGGGAATGCTATCGGGTTTTCCGGGATCGGATGGGATGAACAGACTGCACTCCCCGGAACAGCTGGCCCAGGGATGCGTTCCCGTCGCCTGGTCTTCCTGGTTCTGATTTCACGCCTGTTCTGGCCGCAATCAATTCATTAACTGAGGAGTTAATTCGGATAATTAGGACGTCTTAATCAGAGAAACCTTTGCATGTATGAAAAGCTCCTAAAAAGGTACAAATTCTTGTTGCTGGGCCAGTGCCTTATAGCTACGTGAAACTGCAAACCTCGTCAGCAATATATAATTAATTTGTACCTTACTCATTTGTACCCACAGAGAACATCACTGCACCTTCAGGGCACATTTGCCAAATTTGATCCTTGAAGGACAAAAATGCACCTCCACTGTCACTTTATTTCTGAGAGTGTCGCAGTCACCAAAATGAACAAGAAGAAAGTGTTTGTGTTTAAAATGGCCGACACTGGAAAGGCAGCCTTATAAGGTCACAGGTTGACCGAGTCTGAGGGTTTCGTTAAAGTATGCCTGGCCGATGTGGCTGTTTTAGGTATTTCTACAGCGTGCGTGTGGAGGAGGGGCGGGGGGGGGCGGGGGGGGATCGGGGTCTCTGTCCCGGGAAGGGCCGGGATTCCCCCCCGAAACGCACCTGACGTATGATCGATGCGGTTCACCGGTCGGTGGAAATTGAACAGATGTTTTTATCTTCCTTTTTTTTGTGGTGAGAGAAGGAAACGTTTGTTTCTCTCATCACATCGCATCCCATCGCTCGTCTCAGTTTAATATGAATTTATCTCTCCTGAGAGGCTCTGGGGGTTTCAGGGAAAGCTCTGGGTCTTGGAAGAAAAAGGATTAAAAACGAAAAAAAAATCGATTGACTTTTTTGTTTTTTTTGATGCTCATATTTCAGTGCTACTTCCCATTTACATTTGAAT
>NC_083761.1:81226951-81259451 GCF_963514075.1 Conger conger
GTAAATTGGGCAAAATTTGGGGGAAAAATACCTCTTTATTTTTATTTTTATTTTTGAGAGTTTCAGTTTTCCATGGAAAGGCTCATGTGGCAGAGTTTTCCTCCCGGCATTGTTGGAAGCGTCGGCGTGTTTATACGGCTGTGGGGTCGGGAACGCCGTTCTTCCAGACGGACCCCGGCTCTATGAGGGCGAGAGGTGCCTGGGCATTGAGCGCAGTCACATTTTGGGGTTTGTTGATGAATGGCCGGCTTTGAGCAGTGCTTTTCAGAGACAACTCCAGAGCGTGACAAAGTTGTTTGGGTGTCTTTTTTTTCCCTCTTTGAAGATTTCTTTCGAGCAGCTTTCATTTCCAAAAACCTGAAACAATGTTGTGTTGAAGATATGGAAGTGGGTTTGTGTGTGTGTGTATATATATCTGGAGTGTGTGTGCGTGTGTGTGTGTGTGTGTGTGTGTGTATGAGAATGTGTGTTTGCATGCATACATGCGTGTGTGTGTGTGTGTGCACTTGCATGTATGTTTGCATGCGTGTGTGTGTGTATGTGTGTGTGTGTATGCGTGTGTGTGTGTGTGTGTGTATGTATGTGTGTGTGTGTATGTGTGTGTGTGTGTATGTGTGTGTATGTGTGTGTGTGTGTGTCTGTGTGTGTGTGTGTGTGTGTGTGTGTGTACTGCTTTCTAATAGCAAATGGTGAAATGACTGATCAGTAGGGGCCAGGATGAAGCACTCTTCCTAAGAAACAGCCCATGGAGCCCACATCACTGTGTGGATCAGTCACTGCACTGGAGCACACATCACTGTGTGGATCAGTCACTGCACTGGAGCACACATCACTGTGTGGATCAGTCACTGCACTGGAGCACACATCACTGTGTGGATCAGTCACTGCACTGGAGCACACATCACTGTGTGGATCAGTCACTGCACTGGAGCCCACATCACTGTGTGGATCAGTCACTGCACTGGAGCACACATCACTGTGTGGATCAGTCACTGCACTAGAGCACACATCACAGTGTGGATCAGTCACTGCACTGGAGCACACATCACTGTGTGGATCAGTCACTGCACTGGATTGGCAAAACGCATGTCTAAATAAGTCCAGTGCGTTAGAAGCAATAATTGAGCTATAAGCCCGGCTGAACAATGGGAGATTTAAGTCTTACGGTAACTCTGTTTACCCTGGGGACTGAGTGCTCTGGGGTTAGGTTCAGGTTAGTCTGAGACTAGAACTTTAGACCTGCTGAATACACCATCTGGGCAGCCCCCCCAAGCAAATTCAGTCACAAAAGCATAAATCAATAATTGATATCCTTCCCTTATCCTTCCCTCCCCACTGTTTTGTTATCTGTGAGAGGAAAACTTATGGCAGTGCTTCTCTGCTTGCCAAAGAGAGAGAAAAAAAAAACCCCATCATAAACCAAACAAAAATGGATGTTCTTTAGAGGGAAAGAATATTTACAGAAAAAAAAGTAAATAAAAACATCATAGTCACTCCTTTTTATGGAAGTCCTGAAATAGCGTGTCTCGAGAGCGGCTACCCACAGCTTGTGTGTGACACATTTTCATAAGTCGTAGTTATTTTTTTTTAGTCAGTCTTTCTGATAAAAAACCGTTTTGTTATTTCAGGCATATTTTCCTACTCTTTAGAGATGGGAGGTAAAGGGAGACAGACTGAGTGAGGGAGAGGGAGAGAGAGGAAGAGAGAGAGGGAGAGAGAGGAAGAGAGAGGGAGAGAGAGTGAAGAAAAGAGAGAAGAGAGAGACAGGGAGAGAAGTTGAGGGATAGTGAGAGAGGGAGAGAGAGGGGAGAGAGAGAAAGGGAGGGAAAGGGAGACAGAGGGAGACAGAGGGAGAGAGAGAAACAGAGAGAGGAAGAGAGAGAGAGAGAGAAAGGGAGAGAGAGAAACAGAGAGGAAGAGAGAGACAGAGAGAGCGTGAGAGAGAGAGACTGAGAGAGACAGAGGGGGATATATATATATATATAGAGAGAGAGAGACAGAGAGAGAGAGTGTGAGAGAGAGACTGAGAGAGACAGAGGGGGATATATATAGAGAGAGAGAGACAGAGGGAGGGAGAGAGAGACAGAGAGAGACAGAGAGAGAGCGTGAGAGAGAGAGAGACTGAGAGAGGGATATATAGGGAGAGAGAGACAGAGAGAGGCAGAGAGGGAGTGTGGGAATGTGCCATGGTGCTGTCAGACAGCTCAGTAGCTGACACGGTTATGAGATTAGGCTTGACGGCTGTAACACAGTGATGTGTGTGGAGACCCTGGGACAGAGCTGGAGCGCATTCACAGGAAATGTGCCGCATCACAATCACAATTATTATGACATCACAAGGGGATGGGGGGGGGGGACCCTTGTTTGATCCGTCGGGAACAATGGGGCGGAGTGCTGAATTTAAATTCAAATGAGCTGATTGTGATGCGTTGCTGATGAAAGTGCCTCCGGTCTTATTGGCATTGAGCGGTGATGAATGTCTCTGGATTAAACACAACAATGTCGGCATTCACGCATGTTCAGAGACCTGAGCTGAGAGAACGTGAGAACGATTTAATGGGGGGGAGGGGAGGGGGAGCGCTTATATACGTGTCAGAAACCTGCTCCCTTCAGAAGTAGGTGAACACACACATGCACTTGTGTGGGATGAGTACACACTGACCTGGTCCACGGGTCCTGTCCTTACACCAGACAAGCTGACTAAGAAAAGGACTGAGTCACCAGCCTTTTAAAAACACATTTTTGGGCCTCCGAGATCCTTCCCATAATGCATTCCCCCGTGCCTCTCAGACTGGGGTATCTGAGGATCTGTGACTGGGAAGAATCCGCAGAGGGAATGTCCATTAACCTGTGTGTGTGTGTGTGTGTGTGTGTGTAGGGTGTGTGCATGTGTGTGTGTGTGTGTGCGTGTGTGTAGGGTGTGTGTGTGTGTGTGTGTAGGGTGTGTGTGCATGTGTGTGTGTGTGTGTGTGTGTGAGGGGGGGGAGTACTGAAATCTGAAATATGCAGAAGGCCAGCTCTGCAGTCTGCGTATGAGATCTGGGGTTTTTTATTTTTTTTATTTTTGTCCTTCCCGGTGTGGAGCTCGGAAGAGTCCGGACACAAAGCGGCACAGTCCCGCTGATCCCAGCCATGACCATGCCGACCCGCCCGGGAAACACGGCTCAGCAGCCGGGGCAGAGGGGCTGGGGCAGAAGAGTCGGGGTAGAAGGGGCCAGGGTCGGGGCAGAAGAGTCGGGGCAGAAAGGGTAGGGGCAGTTGTTTCAGACATTACTGAGGGAACGGGGGGGAAGTTTATCGGCCGGTATTAAACCGTGAGTCATGCTGGGTTGTTTTTTCCATCAGAGGAGGGAGAGAGAGAGAGGGAGGGAGAGGGAGAGAGAGAGAGGGAGAGAGAGGGATAATGAGAGAGGGAGAGAGAGAAGCAGGAGAGAGGGGGAGAGAGAGAGGAAGAGCAAGAGAGAGGGAGAGAGAGGGAGAGGAAAAGAGAGGGAGAGAGAGAGTAAGAGAGAGGGAGAGAGAGAGGAAAAGAGAGAGGGAGGGAGAGGGAGAGAGAGAGGGAGATGTACAGACAGGATGCACTCGTCCACAGGAACGGGAATGTGAGCAAAGCATAGCAGAGGGGGCGGGGGAGTGGGGGGGGTGCATGCATTTCAAGTATTTGCGTCTTGATGGAGCAGAAAGAGTGATTTTTCATCCTCTGCTCCCTCCCTCCAGGTGCTCTCCAGCTCAGAGACCCGCACCCCCGTCCCAGACCCCCTCCCCGTCCCGGACCCCCTCCCCGTCCCAGACCCCCTCCCCGTCCCAGACCCGCCCCCCGTCCCAGACCCCCTCCCCATCCCAGACCCGCTCCCCGTCCCAGACCCCCTCCCTGTCCCAGACCCGCTCCCCGTCCCAGACCCGCTCCCCGTCCCAGACCCCCTCCCTGTCCCAGACCCCCTCCCCGTCCCAGACCCGCTCCCCGTCCCAGACCCCCTCCCCGTCCCAGACCCCCTCCCCCCGTCCCAGACCCGCTCCCCGTCCCACTCCCCGTCCCAGACCCTCGCCCCGTCCCAGACCCCCTCCCCGTCCCAGACCCGCTCCCCGTCCCAGACCCCCTCCCTGTCCCAGACCCCCTCCCCCGTCCCAGACCCCCTCCCCGTCCCAGACCCCCTCCCTGTCCCAGACCCCCGTCCCAGACCCCCTCCCCGTCCCAGACCCGCTCCCCATCCCAGACCCCCTCCCTGTCCCAGACCCCCTCCCAGACCCCCTCCCCGTCCCAGACCCCCTCCCTGTCCCAGACCTGCTCCCCGTCCCAGACCCGCTCCCCGTCCCAGACCCCGTCCCAGACCCCCTCCCCGTCCCAGACCCCCTCCCCGTCCCAGACCCCCTCCCCGTCCCAGACCCTCTCCCCGTCCCAGACCCCCTCCCCGTCCCAGACCCCCTCCCCCGTCCCAGACCCCCTCCCCCGTCCCAGACCCGCTCCCCGTCCCAGACCCCCTCCCCGTCCCAGACCCGCTCCCCGTCCCGGACGGAGAGGCCCACACTGAGCTCAGCCCGGGCAGTCTCATTCAGGACACCCCCCCGTCCTGTGACCCTAAATATGACCCCGCTTCATGTGTTTAATGCACTTCAGGTCACAGCTGTGTGTAAATAATCGTACTGTACGCACGTCCTGAAACCAGGTGCCCGCCTGAGATCGTTGCACTAGCTCTACCCTTTCTGGTGTCATTTTCGTAAAACACTATTGGGTGACACCTTACAATACGGTGACATGACTTGGCTTTACCTACCTGATGTAGTTGTTCAGTAACTACTGAGGGCGGCCTGTAGCGTAGTGGTTAAGGTACATGACTGGGACACACAAGGTCGGTGGTTCTATCCCCGGTGTAGCCACAATAAGATCCGCACAGCCGTTGGGCCCTTGAGCAAGGCCCTTAACCCTGCATTGCTCCAGGGGAGGATTGTCTCCTGCTTAGTCTAATCAACTGTACGTCGCTCTGGATAAGAGCGTCTGCCAAATGCCAGTAATGTAATGTAATGTAGTGTAATGTAAAAGCTAATCTGTACAGTATTTGTGCGTCGTTAATTCATGTTAACAACTACGTCAGTCGATTCATGTTCCTTACTCTAAAGTGTGACCCACTGCAGTTGCACCATTAGCCGGACTGGTTTAGCTCAAACAGGTCCCAGTGCAGTTCTGGCCAGGATATGACATAAAACATCAAAGGGCCTGACCACACACGAGAACGGTACATTACCCAGATGACCCACCCAGCAACCCCACGCTTAACATATCTTTTTAATGCCAAGACATTACACATATATACACACCAGTAACAGCCTAAGGCTGAATCTGGGCCAGAACAGAGGATCTCCTTTCCATTTTTAATTTCAAGTTGGCCAACGCTGTATTCTGCAGCTTCGGGGGCCATTTTGAGTGTTTGTGAGCGTTTCACACGGTCTCTTATCCTCACCAGTCCTCCTCAGACCCCCAGACAGCTGTAGAGTTCCGCGATATTGCCATGCACTGAGTTTCTTTTGATCTGCAAAAATAAGAAACCCTCCCCCCAAAAAAAAACTCAAACAAAACACCCACAATGCCGTGTGGCTGTGTGAGTGTGTGTTTTCGTCCACTCGGGCATCTGTGCTTCGTTTCGTCTGAAGCGGATGTTTGTGATCTCGGCCGGGCCCGGATGTACGCTCAGGGCACGACTAACGTCCCACGAGCCACCGGTCAGGGCGGAGGCGGGGAACGAGGGCCGGATCTGTTTCCGCTTTTCACTTCTGGCCTTCATTAATTCCCTGCTGTAAAATCCGGCTATGCCAGCTTGACCAGCTTTAAAAGTGAGGTGGTTACGATGGTCATAAGATGGTCAAGCTGGGTATGAGCTGGTCAACCAGCATGGCCAATGCTGGTCTAGTTGGGTCGTGCTGGTAGCTTGTCTGAGCTGGTACAGTAACTGGTCAACCAGCTACCAGCTGTTTCAAAACAGAGCTTGCCCTGGTCAAACCATGTCAAGCTGGGAACTGGTCTGAGCTGGTCAACCAGCTGCCAGCTGTTTCAAAACCTAGCTTGAGCTGTTTTTTTTACAAGATGGCTGATTTACACCAGCACATTTTAGCTACAGTTCTTGATAAGCGTATGAATCACAGTCCTTGTGTCCCTATTTGCAACATTTTACTACTGATCTATGAATGTTCCAGTGTTGGTGCACACCGGCTCTCCGGGACCAGAATTGCCCACCCCTGGGTTAGACGGTCACGGCTGTGTTTTACAGATGTGAGACACGTGTACTCATGCCACAAGGCCCCTGACAGCTCCTCTCAACAGCCCTGGCTCTAAGCTTGTCTAAGCATCCACAGAGGACAACAAATCGTTAAAACTTTACACCGGTGGTCTCCAACCCTGGTCCTGGAGAGCTACTGGGTCTGCTGGTTTTTCGTTGCTACTCTGCACTTAATTCATGAATTAGAGCAGTTGATTACACAGTTAACTCACCTCACCTGGTTACCTGGGTCTCAATAGGGTGCTGATTGTAAGGTGAAGACAAAAACCAGCAGACCCAGTGGCTCTCCAGGACCAGGGTTGGAGGCCACTGCTCAACACGCTATCCCACAAGACATAGCAACAGCCACTGCTAGTCCAGAAGAGCAAACAGGATCAGGGTTCTGCTTTGTGCTAGACATCAATAAGATTACAAGAGATTTTTTGGATTATTTAAAACATGCTGCAACTGAATACAGACACTAAATAAATGGGAAACCACACCAGATAAAACAAAAACTACAAAACCCACAGATTTTTTTCCCGGGGTGCTCCTTTACAATTATTTTTCTGGGGGGTTTTTCTTGATTTGTATTTTGCTGTTCCTATAAACTAGATCAAATAAAATGTCGTGGAGTAACAACACTGAAATTGCAAGTTTAACATTGCCTAGCGTTTGATGATTTGTTGCCTAGCACTTGACTCTGAGATACTTTCAGAGGTGGAAAGACCAGGGATCACAAAGTAAAAGTCCTGCCAGGTGTCACTTCCAGCAGATTTCACTAATTAGTCTTCATCCTGGCTGACGGATCGTGCTAATTGGCCGATCCAGGCAATCGGAACACAGTACTGGGCATGACGTTTACTTTCTGATTCTGGATTTTCCACCTCTGAATATTTTTTTTGGAAACACTTTACAATAAGTTTCCATGACTTGGCATGAACTGTACATCTCTGTTAATGTATTTGTACATCATTGATTCATGTTAACAACTACATTAGTAATTGCCGGTTCATATTGGAATGAAAAAGTCAATGTACTTGCTATGGGTTAACGAATTAAAAGTTCATCCTATGGTTTGCTAATGTATATAAATATCACATAACATATCATGTTAGTTAGTTGTTCACAAATGCGTTACTGATGAAAAGTAAATTGCATGTTTAATTAATGTATTTATACATCATTAATTCATGTAACAACTACATACTTAATACCAATTCACGAACCTTATTGTATAAAGTGCGACCATTAGTTTTTTGTAGTTCACTGTCGTTAATCCCTTCTATAAATGTAAAATCCAGGGTGAACAGCTGTCACTCACAGATCTCACGCACCAGTCTGCCTTCTGCTGTCTGTTATTCACACACAAAGGCACAACACTGAACCACCGTTTTCTTTTCAACTCTTTTGAGAAGAAGACGCCTGAATAAATGATGCATCTGTTTACTGATCACGTGGAGCATTATGTACTTTACTTTTTCTTTTTTTTCTTTTTTTTTACCTTTATGGCATTTGGCAGACGCTCTTATCCAGAGTGACATACAGTTGATTAGACTAAGCAGGAGAAAATCCTCCCCTGGAGCAATGCAGGGTTAAGGGCCTTGCTCAAGGGCCCAACGGCTGTGTGGATCTTATTGTGGCTACACTGGGGATCGAACCACAACCTTACGGGTCCCAGTCACCTACCTTAACCACTACGCTACAGGCTGCCTCAGTAGCAGCTGAATAAATGATATATCTCTGTATACTGTGCATTATGTATTCACTTTATTCCAAAAGGCAGGGCACATCACGTCCAGAATATATACTGTAAGATATTCGTTGTTAAATAAGCTCTTGTACGGTGCATGCCTGGTGGATTATGTCCAATCACTGACGGGCTGATCGAAGCTCTGACAGAACTGAATTAACACTGATTACAAAACATCTCACAATCTGATCGGTTAATAGCCATGTTATAACAACCGCAGACCACAGTTATGACATCTAATGCTTCTTTAAAGTCAAAATAAAAAACCTATTATATATTACGTCCGTTACAGCGATGGTATAATCACAATATCCCACGATGAGTCATCGCTTAAATAATTTACCGTGTAATGGTGAGTGTGCTGCAAGTAAACTATCTCCCCAAGTTTGTGTTTCCTTAGCTTTAATCTCACTTTTTCATTCTATTCTCCTTTGCTCTCTCTCTCTCCCTCTCTCTCCCTCTCTCTCCCTCTCTCTCTCCCCCTCTCTCTCTCTGTCTCTCTCTCTCTCTCCCCCTCTCTCTCCGTCTCTCTCTATCTCCCTCTCTCCGCCCGCTTCCTGTTTCCCCTCCCGAGCAGCCTCATTGGCTCACTCCCGCGGTCACTAATCTTGCGGGCTCAGTCTACGTGACCGTGAGTTTACTTTTCTAAATTGGCTTAGCGGTCCCTCCGGAGGCCCTAAACGCCCCTCTCCATCACGGTCCCGTCAGCACACCGCCCGCGCTGCCCCGGTTTAGGAGCCGATGTTCGCCCCCAATCTGGCGTGTTCCCCGCCCCGGGCGCTGGGGCTAGGTCTGGGGTCTACGTACCGTGCACCCTGCCCCGGTTTAGGAGCCGATGATCGCCCCAATCTGGCGTGTTCCCCGCCCTGGGCGCTGGGGGCCAGGTCTGCGTCTGCGTTTGTTGAGCTTGGCATGGCCTCAGCTCGAACACTCGCTCCTCCGGCAGCGTGATGGAGGAGACGTGTCTCAGGCAATCTACTGTTGCGCACTCAATTTGGCAGCGTGCACACTTCTGCAAAAAAGAAAAAGGAGAGTGTGTTTGGCTTGTCTCCAGTGAGGTGTCCTTTTCAGGTCTTTATGGAAACCTCTAGGATAGGTGCATTCTCAGAAGTAAAGGTGCTTAAAAGTGCTTGTCGCTAGGGTGGTACCCCATAGGTGTATAGGATTTTACCCCAAGCCAGCAATATATTAATTCATCTGTATATTTTTTGCTGGGAAAAAGTACTAGTTAGCACCCAAAGAGAACATTACTATACTTACAGGGAACACTCGGGAAATTTGATCCTTGAAGAAGAAAAATGTACCTCCACTGTCAGGGTAAAAACTCCCGAACAAAGAGCCATTTTGGCTGACAAAGAAACCCTGAACTAGATATGTTTGGTCACACTTTACCATAAGGTTTATGAATTGGCGGTAACTAATGTAGTTGTTAATCATGGAATAATCAGGTATAAATATGTTAATTAAACATGGAATTAACTTTTCATCAGTTCAACGTACTTGTTGACTACTAATTCATGTATTAGTTACATGAATACTTATACATTTGCAAACCATAGGATAAACATGTAATTAGTTAACCAATAACACATACATTAACTTTTCTTTTTTTAATTCCAATTCGAATTGGCATAAGCTATTGTAGTTGTTAACGCAAAGTAATGACGTACAAGTCCATGAACAAAACTTCAGATTAACATCTCAGCAGTTTGTTAGCTAACAACTACATTACTTAATGCCAAGTGATGGAACATTGTAAAGTGTAAACCTTGAACTAGATACGGTTCTCCTATGAAGTCACAGGGTTCCTTTTGGAACCGTTTAGTTTAGTTTAGTTTAGTTTAGTTTTTTTCGGAGAGTTTCACAAGCATTCCCAAGCATTCGATGGATGATTTATTTTTTTGGCGGGGGGTAGAGGGGGGGGTGGGGGGGTGTTTCTCCCGGAGCTGGAGGAAGCGAGGGGCGTGTTGCACGACACCCCCCACTCACCCATTGTCCATCCCACAATGCCGTGCTCTCCTGACCACTGCGGTTTTGGAGAGCAGGTGACCCCCGCTGACCCCGGGCCCCGGTGAAAGCCCAACCGACCGTAGCCATTAAGCCCCCCCCCCCACCCCACACACACCATTGTTGGGGCTCTCTGGAGAGGAGCCGGCTTTGTCCCGGGACATCCGTGATTGATGCTGCCCTGACCCCGCTGTGGCCCAATCAAAAGGCACCGCCGCAATTAGCCTGAATTAGTCATCCAACATCCTCCACCAGGCCCCACCCCGGCCCATTCTCTGCCCGAACTCCCGCAGAGAGAGCGCCCCAGAAGTGTTCACTCCCCGACTCCCGCAGAGAGAGAGCCCCAGAAGTGTTCACTCCCCGACTCCCACAGAGGGAGAGCCCCAGAAGTGTTCACTCCCCGACTCCGGCAGAGAGAGAGCCCCAGAAGTGTTCACTCCCGACTCCCGCAGAGAGAGCCCCAGAAGTGTTCACTCCCCGACTCCCGCAGAGAGAGAGCCCCAGAAGTGTTCACTCCCCGACTCCCGCAGAGAGAGGGCCCCAGAAGTGTTCACTCCCCGACTCCAGCAGAGAGAGCCCCAGAAGTGTTCACTCCCCGACTCCCGCAGAGAGAGAGCCCCAGAAGTGTTCACTCCCCGACTCCCGCAGAGAGAGCCCCAGAAGTGTTCACTCCCCGACTCCAGCAGTGTCAGCCATGGTGGGGCTCTCCCCTCCTCCGACCCACTGCAGCTGGACCTCCTGTGCTCACACGGAGCACGCTGGACGGGGCTCATCGTAGTGGAACAGAGAGCGCAGCGGCGAAATGTGATTCGGACGGCAAAGAACCCCGTCGATTACCACAACAGATGCCCCTCGCCATTTAAGTTCTGGGCCTTCTTCTAATCTTTTTGCCGTTACATTCAACGGAATTCTGAACCAGATTTTGACACGACACAACAAAACGACATCAACATCAACATCAAAATGGACATGGAAAAAGAAAGATGTGTTTTTTATTTATTTTTTTATTGTCTACCGTGATCCATGTGAACGGCCTCCCCCGTTCTCAAACACTCAAGCTCAAACTCGCCCCCCTCGACACTCACAGAAACAAGGGGACAGTGGAGGTCCATTTTGGTTATTTTAGGAACAAATTACCCGAATGCACCCCGCAAGTACAATAATGTTCTCTTTGGGCATGACAAGTTAATTATGTATCGCTGGCTTGGAGTACAATTTCATGTACCTGTAGGGAACCACCCCAGTGACAAACATTTATATCTTTCTCACCTCTTTTTTTAGTTTAGTGTTTAGTGAGTGGGTTCACTCCTCCTCCAATCACAGTGTCCCTAATTCACACAGTCTTCCTTTAACCTCCAATCACAGAGTCTCAAGTTCACACAGTCTTCCTTATTCCACCAATCATGGAGTCTCAAGTTCACAGTCTTCCTTTTTCCCCCAATCACAGAGTCTCAAGTTCACACAGCCTTCATTTTTCCTCCAATCACAGAGTCTCAAGTTCACACAGTCTTAATTTTTCCTCCAATCACAGAGTCTCAAGTTCACACAGTCTTCCTTTTTCCTCCAATCACAGAGTCTCAAGTTCACACAGTCTTCCTTTTTCCTCCAATCACGGAGACCCAAATTCCCACAGTCTGCACTGGAGAAAGCCTCAGCCCTGTCCCCTTCTGATCCCTAATACAGGCTCGCCTCGCGCCCCACCACAACAACAGAGGAGACTCTCTCTGAGAGTCCTAATCCCGGCCGAGTCGTAAAGTTACCCTCTTCAAACACGCTCGCTGTTTTTCTTGTATATACTTAGCCGTCTCGTTTTCCCCCTGAGTTTCTAAACACTCGCACTGTGAAAGGCCTAATCCTCACGACCATCTTAAAATAAGCTCACACACGGTCCCCCCCTCGAGCAGAGCACTCTCTCCCGCTCCAGAGAGACCTGGAGGTGCTGCTGGAAACTGCACCCTTTACATTTCTGTCTGCCAAAAACAGTTATCAAAAGCCCTGTACTTTTTTATTTTTCCAGACCCCCTCCCTCTCCCTCCCCTCTCTAGAACCCCAGATCTCTCCCCAACCTTCCAGACCCTCTCCCTCTCTCACCCCTCTCCAGACCCCCTCTCTCTCCCCCAGTACCCTGTTGTGGTGGGGCCTGCCTTCCCTCAACAAGTGGAGGCATCACAGCTTTCCAGTCATCTTCAATCCAGGAGAATCCCAGGCCCCAGAGAGCTTCCTCTCTCCCTCCCTCTCTCCCTCTCTCCCTCCATCTCTCCCAACCTCCCTCTCTCCCTCCCTCCCTCCCTCTCTCCCTCTCTCCCTCCATCCTTCTCTCTCCCTCCCTACCTCTCCCTCTCTCCCTCCCTACCTCTCCCTCTCTCCCTCTCTCCCTCCGTCCCTCTCTCTCCCTCCCTACCTCTGTCTCTCTCTCCTCTCTCTCCCTCTCTCCCTCTCTCCCTCCGTCCCTCTCTCCCTCCCTACCTCTGTCTCTCTCTCCTCCCTCTCTCCCTCTCTCCCTCCATCTCTCCCAACCTCCCTCTCTCCCTCCCTCCCTCCTCCCTCTCTCCCTCTCTCCCTCCGTCCTTCTCTCTCCCTCCCTACCTCTCCCTCTCTCCCACTCTCCCTCCCTACCTCTCCCTCTCTCCCTCTCTCTCTCCCTCCCTACCTCTGTCTCTCTCTCCTCTCTCTCTCTCTCTTTCTCCCTCCGTCTCCCTCTCTTCCTCCCTCCATCCCTCCCAGGTCTGTGTGTGTCGTCCCGTGGTCGTGAGAGGATCTTAAAACAGTAATAACACCCTTTGAAGCTGTCAGCGCACCCATCCCCCCCCCCCCCCCCCCACAGGAGCCCGTCCTCCTCCGGGCTGACAGAGGTGTGGGGGTGACACTGAGGCAGCGGGCTTCTCACCGGTCCCGAAAAAACCTCAGCGCCCGTCACCTTGTCAAACACCCCAACCCCACACACACATACGCACGCACGCACACACACACACACGCACACACACACGCACACACACACACACGCGCGCACGCACACACATGCACGCACACACACACACACACACACACTCGCGCACGCGCACACACACGCACAGGCACGTGCACACACACACACACATACACACATGCACACACGCACACACACACACACACACACACGCGCGCACGCACACACACACACACGCACACACACACACACACATACACAGCACCCTCATCGGAGGACACCTGGGGAAAAAAACACACACTCACTTCGCTCACCTCTCACCAGGAAAAAAAACACATCCCAGCAGAAAACCTGAGGGCAAGAGGCAGGAACAGAATGCTTTCAAAGAACAAAGAATAGACGAGAAAAGAGACGGAGCGAGAGAGAGAGAGGGAAAGAGAGAGAGAGAGGGAGAGAGGGAGAGGGAAAGAGGGAGAGAGAGGGAGAGAGAGAGAGGGAGAGAGACACTTTCCTTTGTGTGTGGGGGGGTTGTTGTTTTTGTCAATGCTTTTGCAACACAAGTTCACTTGTATTGCAAATAAAGCACATTTGAATCTTTGAATCTTGAATCTTTGAGAGCGAGAGAAGGAGAGAGGGAGAGAGAGAGGGGAGAGAGAGAGGGAGAGAGGGAGAGAGAGGAGGATGAGCTGCATGTGGATTCTCTTTTCTTTCTGTCCCTCTTTCTTCCTCCCTCTCCTTTTTCCCTCTTTCTCTCTTTCCCCCCGGGGTATGTGGTCACTCCCTCGCGGGGGCTGGAGGGATCTGTTCGGGAGGTGATAGATGGGTGGAGGAGAGGGGGCAGCGTGGGGCAGATTGACCTTCACCCGAAAGAGGTCCTGATGCACCACCCAGTCCGCCCTCTAGGGGGCAAGCGCCTGACCCAGTCCCCGACAGCACCCCAGCCCCAGGGCTCAGACTGCACCTCCCAAAATACCCAATCCACATAATAACAGTCAATAATTTCTTCTTTTACTGACGCTTTTATCCAAAGCAACTTACAGTTGATCAGACTAAGCAGGAGACAATACCCCCCTGGAGCTATGTGGGGGTCAAGGGCCCAACAGCTGTGCTAGCTTCATCGTGGCTACACCATGGGCTTGAACTGCTAATCCTCCGGGGACCAGGCATGTATCTTATCCTCTAGGCTACAGGCACCCTCAGTCAACTGCCATTAAAGGTCGAACTGCACAACCACTCTTGTCCTTAGAGCAGCTGTGTTCACATTGGATACAGCACACGGCCCAAACTAGCACCCCTGAGTATGTTCACAGCAAAATAAAAACACATCATTACGTTTTAGATGTTCTCACTCTCTCCCTCTCTCTCTCTCTTTTTCTCACTCTCTCCCTCTCTCTCGCTCTCTTTTTCTCCCTCTCTCTCTTTTTCTCACTCTCTCTCTCTCTCTTTCTCACTCTCTCCCTCTCTCTCTCTCTCTTTCTCACTCTCTCCCTCTCTCTCTCTTTTTCTCACTCTCTCTATCTCTTCTTTTCTTTCTCTTCATATATATAAGTACGCGCGCGCACACACACACGCACACACACACACACACACACACACGTCCTCATCAGTGTGGTGAGATCAGGAGTATTGATACTCTGACAGGAAGCCGTGGTGATTTATAGACCGGCCCCTGAGGGCCCCGGGCTGGCCTTCGCTTCCCTATCGAATCAACAGCTGGCCCCTTCATCATCATCATCCTCAGCCCCACCGCCATCAGGCAGCTTTCACCTTGACCCAACCCCAGCTCCCCCAACACCACCATCTATAACATCTATAACATCTATAACCATCTATAACCATCTATAACCATCTATACCCATGGCTTTCTTAACCAGGTTTTGGATATCTGGTCTTAATCACCTGCTGAAAAAAAAACTGCATAGGGTAGTCTTACAGCTGGGAGCTGGTTGACCGGTTCAGGCCAGCTCCCAGTCTGACAAGGTTTGACCAGCTACCACCTCAGACAAGCTACCAGCACTAGCTGGGCCCATACCCAGCTAGACCAGCTTATGACCAGCTCATACCCAGCTCGACCAGCTTTATGACCAGCTCATACCCAGCTAGACCAGCTTATGACCAGCTCATACCCAGCTCGACCAGCTTTATGACCAGCTCATACCCAGCTAGACCAGCTTATGACCAGATCATACCCAGCTAGATCATCTTATGACCAGCTTGACCAGCTCAGCTAGATTCTACAGCAGGCCACTTGGTTCCCACTGAATTCTGTGAGGCTCTCGTTTAGTTTAACGTTTAGGTTTTGAATTAATTGGGATTATACTCATCTTAATAACCAGATTCATGCACTGCTCAGCAAACAAAAGAAACTTCCTCACAGTATTGTTGCCTATAGCGTAGTGGTTAGGCTAAATGACTGGGACCCGCAAGGTCGGTGGTTCTAATCCCGGTGTAGCCACAATAAGATCCGCACAGCCGTTGGGCCCTTGAGCGAGGCCCTTAACCCTGCATTGCTCCAGGGGAGGATTGTCTCCTGCTTAGTCGAGTCAACTGGCTGATAATTACTCCACTCAGATGTTGGATGATTGGCTGTTTGTTCCTAATGAGCTCACACACACACACACAGACACACACACACACACACACACACACACACACTCACACAAAGCACCAAATGGCCACCTGTCTTCTCCACGTGACTCTGATAGAGAGGAGTGGGGCTGTTCATGTAAGCACGGCTGCACCCAGGTACCAGCAGTACCAGCTCACGGTTATTGTTTGTGGGGTGCTGAGACCAGGTCCGGGGTGCAAACTGTACCTCTCAGGACGGCTCGGTTCGGGATGGGACGGGACACCTCTCTCCTGCCCATCTGTGTGTGGACACACGGGTTCAGGACGGGACGGGACGCCTGTCTCCTCTCCCGGTCTTTGTGTGGGACACACACACGGGTTGGGGACAGAGCAGGACGCCTCTCTCCTCTCCCGGTCTTTGTGTGGGACACACACACGGGTTTGGGACAGGACGCCTCTCTCCTCTCCCGGTCTTTGTGTGGGACACACACACATGGGTTTGGGACAGGACGCCTCTCTCCTCTCCCGGTCTTTGTGGGGGACACACACAGGTTCGGGACGGGACGCCTCTCTCCTCTCCCTGTCTTTGTGCGGGACGCCTCTCTCCTCTCCCGGTCTTTGTGTGGGACACACACGGGTTCAGGACGGGACAGGACGCCTCTCTCCTCTCCCGGTCTTTGTGTGGGACACACACACAGGTTCAGGACAGGATGGGACGCCTCTCTCCTCTCCCGGTCTTTGTGTGGGACACACAGGGGGAGCGGCAGGCGCTCATCAGGGCCCTATGCAAATTTGGGGCCGGCTCCACAGACCCACGCTCCTGCTCCTCTGCTAAATATGCAAATGTGATCATCTATTGATTAGCCGTTTGTCTTACAAGCTGTCGAGGGCCCAGTGCTGGGGGGTACCAGCCGTGTGGGGTCACCACGGGGGGGGGGGGGGTTCGGGAGTGTGCCTTTCTGAGCCGAAATTACCCCGTGCCTGGAGTCACCCACGGGCCCGCTAATGACCAGGAGGGACAGAGACGGGGACGCGGCCCCAAACCAGGGCTGACGGAAAGCCAATAAACCAGCATCCCCACACGGGACGACCTTTAAGAGGAACCAATCCCGGCCTCTTTAGATGCGTCCCCGAGATTTCAGAGAATCTCCATTGCAAATGAGGAGGGGAGAAATCCAAGCCACAGGCCACCTTGGAGCTCGTAACAAAAAAGCGCGTTCAGCGCATCGGACGCGCACACGCGCAGAAACGAAACGCTTCCAAAGGGTTCCGCGGAGGAACCCGATCCAGTTCAAGGGTTCTTCGTCAGGAAGGAATTGTCCTTTGTCTGGGAGCTTTCACAATTCACAGCCATCGTACTAGAGGGTTCCATAAAGAACTGAAAATGGAGGAGACAAGCCAAAGAGTGTACAAACAGCAGACCATGTTCTGTAGGACCATGCTGTATAGTGTAGCTCTGTTAGGGTCAAATTAACCCTAGCGTAGTCTTTGCATTCGGTGTACTCCCCTTGTCCAAAGGGACAAAAATGACCCGCCTTCACTAAACACCTAAAATAAATATATTTTGCATGAAGAAACAACCTGTCACTCATCACAAACTTTGTCATCAAAAAAGATCATTTAGGGGGTTTTCTCTGCTGTTAAACATAGTGGTGGGTCATTTTTGACCCTTAAGACAGCACGAGGGTTAACACAGGACATTTTACCGTATAGCTCGCCAGGAGTACTCGATGGGCGGCCTGTGGCGTAGTGGTTAAGGTAAATGACTGAAATGAAGGTCAGTGGTTCTAATCCCGGTGTAGCCACAATAAGATCCGCACAGCCGTTGGGCCCTTGAGCAAGGCCCTTAACCCTACATTGCTCCAGGGGAGGATTGTCTCCTGCTTAGTCTAACCAACTGTACGTCGCTCTGGATAAGAGCGTCTGCCAAATGCCAATAATGTAATTTAATGGTTCCTAGTGTGTAAAGTTTGAACAGTGTGGGCATCACCCACACTCCAGCCATACAGTGGCACATCTGAACATGCACAAACGCTTACTCCCCCAAAAAAACTTTTCTGAAGGCTTTCATGTCCTAATTTGCAAGTGTCATCAGTGTGATCAGAGGGGAACTGGGAACCTGCTGACAGGAGGGCGGAGGATAAAAAGAGAGGACGGACAGGAAACAGAATCACGCACGGGGGGAATTCATAAGCAGCCAAACCTGCAGGTACAGCACAGGACACCTGTACTGCCTTAGCCTGCTGACATCAGCACACCGCATTGCTGCTTCAAGCTTTTATATATAATGTACAGTACACACACACACACACACACACTCACACACACACACACACTACATACACACTCACACACACACACACACTACACACACTACATACACACACACACACACACACTCACACACTCAGAAATAGTGACAGTGGAGGTACATTTTTCATTCTTCAAGGATCACATTTCCCAAATGTACCCTGAAAGCACAGTAATGTTCTCTTTGAGTACAAATGAGTACAATTTCCGAGCACAAGTTATATATTGCTGGCTAGGGGTACAATTTTATGTAGCTATAGGATACCGCCCAGGCAACTATCATTTGTACCTTTTTAGGAACCTTTTAGGTATTTTTCATACTTTTTTTTCCCAGAGGGTACAGTACATGTACACACACACACACACACTCTCTGTCTCACACACAAACGCGCACACACACACACACACACACACACACTCTCTGTCTCACACACAAACGCACACACACACACTCTCTGTCTCACACACAAATGCACACACACACACACACACACACACTCTCTGTCTCACGCACAAACGCGCACACACACACACACACACACACGCTCTGTCTCACACACAAACGCACGCATACCGTACACAGAATGCGTGGCGGGCAGAGTCCCCCTCGGACAGTTGTAGAGATGCCAGGATGCGCCCAGCCCCATCCGATTGGCTCACAGCCTCTGCCTCCAGATAAGGGGCAGAGCAACAATAACGGAGACATAGAGATGTAAATGAGACGCATGCACACACACAGGCGCGCACAAATAAAACATCTGACCTCCTCCGCAGGTCCCGCCGCTGACATCAGAGAGGAGGGTCCCCAGCCTAGTTAAGGGATGAAAACAGAGAAACACGCCCTCCGCATCTCGAAGGGACACCTCCGGGGGTTTGAGGGGGGGCGGGGGGGGGGGGGCACACAAACAAAAACAAAAGAGGGAACGAGACCCCCCCCCACCCCCCGCGCCCCCCGCTCTGAAACCAGCGCTCCCGCGGCACGACGGTAAGAAAAAGGGGCACGCGGGCGCAAAGCGCGCGCCCGTCTCCCACGGCGACCGGCGGCCGCGCGGCGGAATGGCGCCCAGCGTGGGGGCCGGCGGTAATGAACGGCGGAGCAGATGGCGGGGGCCCCGCGCCCATATGGGCCCCGTGTTTCACGGCCCCTCACATCCACCCCCACAGCCAGCCACCCGCTTTAAGCGTTTGTTCGCTCGCTCGTTTGTGTTTGTGTTTGTGTTTACAGAGACACCGACTTGTAGCGTTATGGCAGAGCTGAAGGGGCAGGGGATGGGGGAGGAGGGGGGGAGGAGGGGGGGGGTTGGGGTTTTTTTGAAAGAGAAGCTGAAACTAGAGTTAGAGAAGCACTTTTCCATCCACTTCCTGGAAAACTATTTTTCAGATGACATTACATTACATTGCATGTCATTTGGCTGACGCTTTCATCCATAGCGACTTACAGTTTATTAGACTAAGCAGGAGACAGTCCTCCCCTGGAGCAGTGCGGGGTTAAGGGCCTTGACTGGGACCCGCGAGGTCCCCGGCCTCACAACATCAGGCTTATGACACCAAGTGACATCATGCGTTACGCCACAGTTAGCCTGACATTTGCTTGTGTATGGTTTACAGAGCCATTATGTCATGTTTAGGAAGGCTTTACTTATGATTCACGAAGCCTTTATAAGCGACACTTTGTTTAAAGTGTGACCAACGCTTTTAATTTTGAATTTACATCATCATGTAATGAATGAAAGTTCATGCAGGCGTAATGTATATAGGCCTCCGGAAAAGGCCCTTCTTTAGAATCACTGATCTGATATTCAAATATCTGATATGCATATGATCTGATATGCAGTTGAAATTGTACTTCCCTCTAGGGTCTTTCAGTGCACTTATCCCCTGGTTATGGGTATGCACTTTGCACTTTGCTGTACGTCGCTCTGGATAAGAGCGTCTGCCAAATGCCATTAATGTAAAAAAATGTAATGTAATATTCTACGGTGCCTTCACTCATGATTCTGGTGAAATACGATAATCCATCCAGCAGGTTTTGTCTGTGACAGACAGTGGGGCTTTACGAACATGCATAACCATGCGGTGTGTCGTGCCTATGAACGTCTCTATGACCCCTCGTATGGACCGTAACCGATAGCCGGCTCGTGCCCACAGGGTCGGTGACGCCGTGGGGCAGGCTGGTTTGTTTTGGAAACCAGATCTGCCCTCCCATGTTAACCTCGCTAAAGCCCCCGGTCACCGTATGTGTGTCGGGGGGTCGGGGAAACGAGAGAAGGGGTGCTTCAAGAGAGGAGAGGAGAGGAGAGGAGGGGAGAGGAGAGGGGAGGAGGGGAGAGGAGAGGGTTCATTCCCCACACACACTGCACCTGTCCTCACTTACACACTCCTGGGGCGCGGCGTTGGGAATTTGGGGGGGAGCGGAGACGTACCCCCGGGGTGCCAAAATCCCACCCCGACTCTCAGAGTGACAGGTCTGCCTGGGACAACATCACACCTCATGGCCTCGGAGATATTTTTGGGGGGCTGTGGAGTGTGTTTTCACCTGGTTTGGCAATGTGTGTTTATGTGTGTGTGTGTGTGTGTGTGTGTGTGTGTGTGTGTGTGTGTGTGGGCAGTGTGATGTTTGGGACATTCCATTATATGGCCACCTGTTGCCACTTTGCCACTTGGACAGAACAGAACATTCTGGGTTTTTGCACTATTTGATTACAAAATTAAACCGATTACACTGAATTGTCTTTCATGGGAAGAGGTAACTGATACTTGGCCCAATAGAAGCAATTGTAGACCGGATAAATCACTCTCAGTACCAGTCTCCCAAAAGAGAAAGGGAAAGAAATGATACGTATTTGGACAATGTACAATATCTGTTGTCATGTGCTCTCCAGCACATTGGACCTGAACTACAACAATGAATATGATGTTGAAGTGCATACTGTCACCTTCACGTCCATATCCGGTGATCCGTATAAGAATTACAGCCCCTTTTCTACTGCATTGCATGTTTAGGAAAGTAAATATAATTCTCTGTCTTTCGTCCTTCCTTTATTTATTCATCCAGGAAAAGATTAAAAGTAACATTACAGGTGGTTAAAACATCAGGCCTGACTCAGTTAAAAGCTGTTTTTTCGGCAGGTTCCTGTTCTGAAGCACACAAAACACATTACTCACGTTAAACAACTGCAAAGGGGCCAGGAACAGTGGGAAGGACATTAGGGTTTGGGGTCAGGGATAGACAACATCGGACGTCTCGCAGGGATACAGCAGCTTCGGCTAATCTCAGCGTTTACACACAGCAGTACAGCCTCAGGGTGGAGGCCTTCAGGACAGACCGCAAGCCCTGTCAGCTGTTTTCTGTGTTATACTTCCGTATCGTCAGGTTGCGTGAACGGGCAGAGCTTTTATACTTGAGTAGCATGTTGTACAGCTTACACAAGTCACGTAATCACATTTATGGTACAAAGTTTTTATTTATTTTTTATTTATTTATTGATAAGTATGCAGGTGTCGTGAAACCTCTGTTGTCTGAAACTCAGAGAAACAGGAAGTTAGCTAACAGCACAAGAATGTTCCGTTACCACGCCACATCGCTCAGCGTCCAATCAGCACCTGTGTGCCTGACGGCGGTTTCTCGCTGCGCACTTTTACATTCCTGAGGAGGCGCTCCACATCTTCACGGACACGGCTTGCAGCTGTCGCATATGGTACACGTTCTGCACAACCACAACGCACACCCATTTACAAAGACATGCAGGTAACAGGGTGTTGTGTACTCAGTCAACCTACCCTTGGGATAAATAAAGGTCAATAATAACCATAATTTTACTTCTCTTTATGTTTACTCCGCAGAAGTACTAAACAGCCCTGAGTGGATTTGGACCTTGAGTCAGTCTTGTCTCCAGCACACTCCAGTCCTGAACACCTCATCACGCCTGTACACTCACACCCGCCAGCCGGCTGAAGCACAACACGGCACTTCCTGCCCTCCGACACCACTTCCTGTCCGCCAATGCCACTTCCTGTCCTCCGACACCACTTCCTGCCCTCCGACACCACTTCCTGTCCGCCAATGCCACTTCCTGTCCTCCGACACCACTTCCTGTCCTCCGACACCCCTTCATGTCCTCTGATGCCACTTCCTGTCCTCCAACAGGGCTTCCTGCATGGCACTTCCTGTCCTCCAACAGGGCTTCCTGCACGGCACTTCCTGTCCTCTGACGGAGCTTCCTGTCCTGTCAAGGCCTCAGCCTGGGACAGCGCTTTCATGTGGATTCTTTATTTATTTATCTGTCCAATCCCGACACCGTTTTTTCTGTCTTCCAGTCTCTCACTGACGCTGCTCTCCCTCTCCTCGCCATCTCTCTCTCTCCGCTCAATTATTCATGTCTGTTCATGCTCCGGCTGTAATCCTGACTGACGCTAAAAGTCTGTCTAGATTTGGCGTCATAAAATTTTCATCCCTCTTTCTGTGTCTCTCTCTCCCCTTTCCCTCTCTCTCCCTCTCTCTCTCCCTCTCTCTTCCCCTCTCTCCCTCTCTGTCTCCCTCCACCCACCCTCCCCCCCCCCCCACCAGCCCAGGCCAATAGTACCCACAATGCAGCAGGATGGCCCCCTGCCCCACATCCCCCCTGGGCATACTACTGCAGATAACAGAGACAATCAAGGCATCTGGGCTCCCTTACTTTTCCTGGGCAGGCGAACGAGTCGATTCAAGACAAATAGATGTGGCATAGTCATTTCTTATGTATCAGCGCTCAGTTCTGGGTCCTGAAACTCCTCCACACCTGTACTGTTCTCCACACCTTTCTTCTGTCTGTATGAAGCGTGCGTCTGGGTGAGGCCTTTGGGTTTTGTATTCTGTGATATGAACACTGGATAACAGTGTCATTATCACGCTACCAGACCTAAAAAAAAAAAGAAAGAAAAAAACATGGCTCTCTCTCACGCCCCTTCTGATTTTATCTGAATTATTAACACAGGAAACTGCCAAAAAAAATATATCTTTATAACTAATTTATTAATCATTAATAGACATGTTATTAATCATTAATAGACATGTTATTGCTGTTTAGTGTAGTGTGAATAACTGTGGGCTGACAGGCTTGGTTCTCTGTGCAGGAACCTCCCATGTTCCAGAGTCGTTCAAGGTGCTTCAAAAGGCATAACATTTTGTGGGACTGTCCAGGAAGGAGCACTTTCTGCTCCTCCCCATTATAGAGGGGGGGGCAGGGTCAGCCCGCAGGTCAAGGCATGATCAGTGCTAGCGTCACACAAGGATGGGGGGCGGCTTCAGTCAAACACAATTACATTACAGCATCCCGTCGAATCCAAAACAATTACGTATCCGACCCAAGACTGATTCCAAGCAGGGGAGGAGAAAAGACGTGAGCGAAAATATTACAAAGTTTAACAGTTTAACCAAATAAAATGGCAGATTGTGCATTAGAAGGTGTGTGTGTGTGTGTGTGTGTGTGTGTGTGTGTGTGTGTGTGTGTGAGGAGGTCAGAGTTGGCAGCCACGGATGTCTGGATGTCCACGTTCTGTGAATAAGTCGACAAGTATGCAATGTATACAAGCTACGACGATGCCTGACTTAGGATGTAAATGGATGTTTTCGCAACAAGCCGCGAATGAGATCCAAGATGCATAAATCATAAGTAGCTTGGCGGAATGACTGCATAGTGCTCTCCTTAGTCGTTGAACTGATATTCTGCTGTTATCTTTAGCGTGTAATTATTGTTTTATGCGGCTGAACTGTGCAGTTAGCACATAGTTGGCTGATGGATAGGTAAACAGTGGACGTTCCTGAATGTGTTACGTAAACACCCTGATGTTAATGCCCATATCTTCCCCACACACTGGATATCACACTGTTGATTTAGGCTCTGTGTTTCTGCGGCTTATGAGAGCAACGCTGCAAAACCTGGCTTAGCATCAGATTGCACGCAAAGTGCAGTGTTAATGAAGCTAACCGCTGAACGCTTGCCACTGAATGCACTCTGCACACATGTGTTTCTCTGCTATAAAGGCCTGTAGCTAATCAGTATTTAACATAACATGATGGTGAGAACAGGCTATTCAGCCCAGCAATGCTGGCCATTTCCTCCCACGAAAGTGTACATACTGCTAAATTGTGCCTAAATGCGAAATAGTATCTAGAACCGTATCAAGCCAGGTCTTGAAAACCCCTAATGTTTCTGCCTCCACTACATGTCCTGGCGAATAGCACGAAACCAGAAAAATAAATATGAAAAGAGAGAGCACTTCTGCCTGTTGTATGAAATCATTTTTTTTTGCTTTTATTGCGGTACACGGGCAACGGTAAATCAACTCGATGTTCCAAAGCGAGCGCAAGAACGCGCCTCCACGCTCTCGACCGCGGTCGTGTCATCGAATTCGAAACGGCGATGACATCACTAATGTCGGCACCGTCTCCGTCCTCGCCCGGTCCAGCACCACCGCCGTTACCGCGTAACATCATTCGCGTATCGTCCCGCAACGAATGGTTTCAATAAGAGAGCGAACTCCCTCTCTCTCTCTCTCTCTCGCACGGTCCAGCGAGAAAACGCTCCCTTTGATCACTGGGCTTGACGAAAACCGGTCTCTCGCTTTCCAGCCCGTCTATTAATGGCTTTATTTGCATATAATGACGTTAAAGTGTGACCGCAACTTCCTGCGCGATCCATCTACGGCCAGCTGTCTGACCCTAAGGCAAGCCGGAGAGAAGAGAGCAAAAAAAAAACTCTTAATCGAAAACATGAAACTTGCAAGTTCTTTGAAAAGACGAAAAAAAAGGAAATGAAAAAGACAAGCCCCCTTCCTCGGGCGAACTGAACATTCGGATACATTTTGTCATTCGTAACGTTGCTAACTGGCCGTTTTTTGTCTGAGCGTGTGACAAGGCGCCTTAGCGATGCGTTCATTATTATATTTATATTGCTGTCGTGGAATTCTCACCCAAAGCTATTCTCGGCTGCTTCAGCGCCGAATCTTTTCTGGCTCAAATATTTCCTTGTTCTGTTTTTTTTTTTTTTTCTTTATTGAGCGGCGCAATTTGTTCATTGCAGATAAGATCCGAATAAGGTCCTTGGCAATGTTAGCCTGGTCGTTCCGTCCCTTACATGCACCCCCCCCCCTTCGCGAAAGTCGATGAACTCCCTCGAAGCACGTTTATCATTGGCCAAGAGCCAGGCGCTGTTACAGCATTAGGCCTTGTTCTCCTTATCATGTGTGCGCGTGTGTGTGATGCGAGAATGGACTTTTAATTGGTTGTCTTAGTAATTTCACTCTAAAACTGGCAGTATGATGGTACGTTGGACCTTGGCTGAGATGGAGAGATACTCCCATGGGATGAGACCCTAATTACCCCCCCCCCCCCAATTCTCTCTCCCTCTCTCTCTCTGTCTCCGATCCTTAACCCCTTTTTCTCCCTCTCTCTCTTTTCTCTCTCTTTCTCTTCTTTTTTACCCTCTATTTCCTGCACCCCTCTCTTTCTCTCTCTTTAACCCGCTCCCTCTCTTTGTCTATCCGTTTCTCTCTCCATTCACACTTTTAAGTCAGTTTCTTTACCTCCTCTCTCCCCCCCTCCCTACCTCCATTCTGTCTCTCTCCCCCCCTCCCTACCTCCATTCTGTCTCTCTCTCTCCCCCCCTCCCTACCTCCATTCTGTCTCTCTCTTCCCCTCCCTACCTCCATTCTGTCTCTCTCTCCCCCCTCCCTACCTCCATTCTGTCTCTCTCTCTCTTCCCCTCCCTACCTCCTTTCTCGCTCTGTCTCTCTCTCTCTCAGTCCATCACGCTCGTAAGTTAGTATCTCTCGCCCTCCTCTCGTCCCTGTTTGGGCTAAGCCTCCAGAGGTGTCCCGCACAGCCTGGCTCCAGCGGTCCCGGCCTCCCTCCTGTCTGAAGCCCTGCCTCCAGGACGTGTGAAATATTCACGAGAGGAACAGCCTCGCGTTCCTGCCTCTTCACGGCGCGCGTTTTGTAGGTTACCGCCCGACCCCACTAACGATGCAGAAATGATCCATCCATCCATCCGAACCCGCTTATCCTGAACAGGGTCGCAGGGGGGCTGGAGCCTATCCCAGCATACATTGGGCGAAAGGCAGGAATACACCCTGGACAGGTCGCCAGTCCATCGCAGGGCACACACACCATTCACTCACACACTCATACCTATTGGCAATTTAGACTCTCCAATCAGCCTAACCTGCATGTCTTTGGACTGTGGGAGGAAACCGGAGTACCCGGAGGAAACCCACGCAGACACGGGGAGAACATGCAAACTCCGCACAGAGAGGCCCCGGCCGACCGGGGATTCGAACCCAGGACCTCCTTGCTGTGAGGCGGCAGTGCTACCCACTGCACCATCCGTGCCGCCCCTGCAGAAATGATAATGAATAAAATAAAGGTCTCCGGAATCGCCGAGCTCCTCACGGCCCCTACATCCCAGCGTGGGCCCGGGGAACACGCCCGAAAAACAGCCCCCGCTGCCGGCCACACCACGCCTTCATCAGCGGCACGGAGGAAGACGCCTTTCAGGCCCGGAGCGACGCTGCTGCGTTCTGCTCCCACGGCCCCGCGCTGTCCCGTTCTGCACTGGGGCAACCTGGAGAGGGTGAGGTACATGACTGGGACCCGCAAGGTCGGTGGTTCGATCCCCGGTGTAGCCACGGTAAGATCCACACAGCCGTTGGGCCCTTGAGCAAGGCCCTTTACCCTGCATCGCTCCAGGGGAGGATTGTCTCCTGCTTAGTCTAATCAACTGTAACCGCTTTGTATAAAAGCTTCAGCTAGATAACAGTGAAGGGTTACCCTTCTCCCTCTGCTCATCACACAACCATAATATTCAGCCGAGACCTGCAGGGCGAGGGGGTATGTCCCTGGGTCCTGCAGCAACACCATCGCATTCACAATTCCCACCGGAAAGAAATAATAACACTAAAAAATACACCATTACTGTATGCCATTACTGTATATTACTGTATGGCATTACTGTATATTACTGTATGCCTTTACTGTATATAACCGTATGCCATTACCATATATTACCGTATGGCATTACTGTACATTACTGTATGTGCAATGCCTAATGCGGAGTCTTGCTGTGATGGGGGGCTGAATAGGATGGTGTGTGTGTGAGTGTGTCTGTGTGTGTGGGGGGGGGGGTCGGGTAGGAATAGGGGTTAGCTCAATAGCCCCAGGTAATGTGTTAATTTCATACCCGGTTTATGGCGTGTTTTTGGCGCTTTGCCATGCTGCGTTTTCAGAGACGGGAAGGTCTCTGCCCCCCATTTTCCACCGGATGATTCTCTGTGGGCAATCTTGGCGAAACATATGACAGCGGCTTATTAAAAATGATATCGTCTGGGGGGAGGTGGGGGGGGGAAAGGCAATGAATAAATCTATTACACTAATGCTCTGACCCTGAAACTGTAAGCGATGTTCAAACAGTCAGGGGGAAATGCTCATTCAGTAAGACGGGAGGGAATCCCATCCTTCCCACCACCCCCGCGCTCTCCTACCCCAGAACGGCGGTTTTTCCGACCCCGCGAGATGAAAGGAGAGCACGGCAGACAGCCGGAGCGGGGGCCCTCCGGGGAGCGATGATGGGCCACTCTGCCCTCATTACCAGCCCGTCCGTCCGCCGGCAGGAAGTGGGGAGCAGTGTGATGGCTTCCAGATCTGGGGCTGAAGCAGCGGATGGGCTTCTCCCTGTCATAATGCAGGGAACCAGGCCTTCCTTTGTGATGTCACAGCAGTCCCAGGGGCCTTCCTTTGTGATGTCACAGCAGTCCCAGGGGCCTTCCTTTGTGATGTCACAGCAGCCCCAAGGGCTTTCCTTTATGATGTCACGGCAGCCCCAATGGCTTTCCTTTGTGATGTCACCGCAATCCCAAGGGCTTTCCTTTATGATGTCACGGGAGCCCCAATGGGTTACCTTTACCACGTCCGAGCAGCTCCTGGAGCTTTGCGTGAAGATGTCACAGCAGTCACTGAGCTGATGAAGCATTCACAGGAAGCACAGGAGGAAGTTTATTAACAGG
Source organism: Conger conger (assembly GCF_963514075.1). Classification (NCBI taxonomy): domain Eukaryota; kingdom Metazoa; phylum Chordata; class Actinopteri; order Anguilliformes; family Congridae; genus Conger; species Conger conger. The sequence goes on from NC_083761.1 coordinate 81,254,802, forward strand.
ACTTCACTGAGGTAGTGCTGATACACAGAGGTTGTCTCTCTCTCACTGTCTCTCTCTTTCTCTCTCTCTCTCCCTCTCTCTCTCCTTCTCTCTCCCTCTCTCTCTCTCTCTCTCTCTCACCACATTGTATAAGTTGACAGAGGCCTGGTGGATGATGTGCAGTGGGGGGCAAGGAGGACCCTTCCAGAAACCTGCGTGAATCTTTTCACAGCCAGGCCGCTGTCTGAGTCTCTCTGAGTCTCTCTGAGTCTCTCTGAGTCTGAGCACAGTAAAGCACAAATAGACACACACTCAAAACACTCACACACACACACATGCTCACGCATACTCTAAACACACACACACATGCGCTCACATGCACGCTCACTCACACCACAGACACACACACTCACACACACACTCACACATGCCCAGACACAATCTAAACACTCACGCACATATACTTACACACACACACACACTCACACACTCACACATACATACACATCACAGACATACACACTCACACACACACACACTCACACATGCTCACATGCACTTAAAACACTCACACATACATTCACTCACACACACACCCACACACACACCTACTGTCCAAACAAACACCAACACTCCCACGCACCCGTATACACACAGAAACACTCTTGAATTATTTATTTGAGTTATACATCAGCGACAGGAAATGCCATCATACTCCGATGTAAGGAATGCTGCAGACCTTGTTCTCTCACAGAGTGCATGTCAGTCACGTCGAGAGTTTTTATACGAGTTGCACAATCTTCTCCTGAACTCACATCAGCGCGTCACGGCAGTCGTTCAGGGACAGAGAGCAGAAACTTCTGCAGCTGAGAGGCTCGAACGGTTGTTTACTCAGACAGTTTCGCTTGCAGCTCGCAATCCTCGCACACCAACTCACAACAGTCTGAAAAGTCCACGTACGGACGAAATGAAAACCTGGAACTGTCGGAGCTGCGGCCTGTTTCATGAGCCAGAAAAGGCTTGATGTGTCAGAGAATGTAAAGACTCGTTTCCTCTGAATACTTACACATGAAACGCACAGCTTATAGTGGTTTTCATCAATGTTCACTTGTGTCTAAATATAAAATACAGACAGTTTCCTTCCGACACCCCGCAGTTCATTTCTTCCCCCGTTTTGGACATGAGTCTCCGTTCTTAATCCCAAGAGCCACATATCCTACTCTGCTCAAACCCAACGCTACAAGGGACAATCAATAAAAATGAGTCATATTTTCAGAAAATATTTGCACTGCAGCGTGTTTTTACATTACATTACATTATTGGCATTTGGCAGACGCTCTTATCCAGAGCGACGTACAGTTGATTAGACTCAGCAGGAGACAATCCTCCCCTGGAGCAATGCAGGGTTAAGGGCCTTGCTCAAGGGCCCAGCGGATCTTATTGTGGCTACACCGGGATTAGAACCCCTGACCTTGCGTTTCCCAGTCCTTTACCTTAACCACTACGCTACAGGCCGCCCTTTGTCACCCAAGGCACCCAAGGCACTTGCATTCATGCCACCTGCATTTTGTTTCGCAAACTTTTTGCCTCCGCAAGCTCCCAGGAGGACGTGCTTTTCATATCTTGTTTCGGGGCTTGAGTTGCCAAAGAAAGTGTCCCGCTGACAAGCAGAGAAACGCACAGGCATTAGAAAGGCATTAATTCCCCTGATGACGAGGGCCATTGCGTGTGGCTGGGATTATCAACGTGCTGCTAATGTACTCATGCTCTTCATCAGGTAGATCAAAGGAAGAGTAGACTACCTGGAGCTGTTCTCTTCAAACAGGAACTGCGTTTTTATTTTATTTTCACACCCTCCGGTGTGTCTCCTGAGTTGCCCCCTAGCCCCGCGGCCCACAATGCACTGCACCCGGGACAAGGACACTGAGGGTGAGCCAACGTCCAAATATACGACGAAGCAATGAAGGAGCAAAATCCACCAAACACCATGATTGTGACTTTTACACATACACACAAACTCACATACGTACATACATACATACATACATATATACGTACGTATGTACATACAACATACGTATGTACATAAATACATGTGTAGGTACATGGGCTTGGAGTTCATAAATTAGTAAATAAATGAGTCATTTATGCTCTTGCCACTGTTTTTTTTTTGTGCCTATGATTGATTGTCATTTGTTGTTGTCACTACACTTTGACAATACAGTATGTATGAAATATGTCATAACAATAAAGCATTTGATTTGAATTGAATTGAGAGAGAGAGAGGGTCAGAGAGAGAGAATGAGAAAGAGAGAGAGGAGAGAGAGGGTGAGAGGGTCAGAGAGAGAGAAAGAGAAAGAAAGAGGGAGAGAGAGGAGAGAGAGAGGGAGAGAGAGAGAACATGACAGAGGGAGAGAGAGAGAGAGAGAGAGAGAGAGGGAGAGAGAGAGAACATGACAGAGAGAGAGAGAGAGAGAGAGAGAGAGAGCATGGGGTGGTTGACTGGAGACAGCAGTGCCAGGTGGATCAACAGCAGATACAAAAGGTCAGGGATTTTTCCCCTCCCTTCCACAGAACACACTGTCTCCGGTGGTTTGTGTGTGTGTGTGTGTGTGTGTGTGTGTGTGTGTGTGCGTGCGTGGGTGTGTGTGTGTGTCTGTGCCCTGAAACCTTTTTCCGAGCACTGCTTTGTTTGTTCACCGGTGGCACACCTGACATTAATCTCTGTTTACCCTCCCTCCCCCTCCCCCCCTTCACTAAGCCAGGGCCACGTTCAGCCCAGAGAAAACGTAGCAAAACGTTTATTTAAACAGAAACGGTGGCGCGCTGAACATCCTGGTCGAACTGACTGATGTAGTACGGTTTGTTCCTGTGGTGTCTGAGAATGTGTTCTCCAGCTTTGAAAGCACAGGCCTATATCATTACGGATTCCGGCTACACCACCAAACGGGAGCAAACATACCTCAAAGCCTGTTATATAATGTTGCACACCGTTGGGAGAAAACACAGAAACACAGAAACCGTCGTTCAACAGAGAAACCGTAGCAGAACGTAGCAAAAACGTTTTCAGAACATGCCCCAGGTTACTGCACCCCTATCATGTGACGGGGGGGGGGACATCACCATGTGACAGGGGACACATCCCTCCCCTGTCACATGACACAGTGAAGCCCAAATCACATCAGTGAGATTACATTCACTAAGCGATGGAACCTTTTTTACTGCACGTCGCTCTGGATAAGAGCGTCTGCTAAATGACTGTAATGTAATGTAATGCAACCTTTTCCCTTCGTTTATCAAACAGCCTGACTGTGAAAAGATTCACGCAGGTTTCCGGAAGGGTCCTCCTTGCCCCCCACTGCACATCATCCACCAGGCTGCTGTCAACTTATACAATGTGATGAGAGAGAGAGAGAGAGAGAGAGAGAGAGGGAGAGAGGGAGAGAGACAGAGAGAGAGGGAGAGAGAGAGAGAAGGAGAGAGAGAGGGAGAGAGACAGAGAGAGAGGGAGAGAGAGAGAGGGAGAGAGACAGAGAGAGAGGGAGAGAGAGAGAGCGGGGGAGAGAGAGAGAGGGAGAGAGAGAGATAGAGAGAGAGCGGGGAGAGAGAGAGAGCGTGGGGGAGAGAGAGAGCGTGGGGGAGAGAGAGAGCGTGGGGGAGAGAGAGAGAGGGAGAGAGAGAGGAGAGGGAGAGAGAGAGATAGAGAGAGAGCGGGGAGAGAGAGAGAGAGAGGGAGAGGGAGAGAGCACAACCTTAGCGAAAAAGTTAAATAAAGTAAGATGTTGACTCTTGCTTGATTAATCAGGGGATTACAGGTTACTATGTGTGCTTTTTGCCGTTTGTTTAACAGTCAATAAAACGATAATCCACTCCCCGCCCCGCCCCCCCGTTTCGTTACATATACCCGGCGGGGCTCTTTACCGGAGCGGTTGATGACTCATCGCTCCGTGACGCTCCTACACCGACTCGTTAAAACTCACGGCGCTCCAGGTCTCAGCCCGGCTCAACAGACGCCATTGTGCTGCGAGTGTTCCCAGACAGCCTCGCAGCAGTGCATTGTGGTGCGGAGGTGTAGGGCGGGGACACGCAAGGTCGGTGGTTCTAATCCCCGGTGTAGCCACAATAAGATCCGCACAGCCGTTGGGCCCTTGAGCAAGGCCCCTTAACCCTGCATTGCTCCAGGGGAGGACTGTCTCCTGCTTAGTCTAATCAACTGTACATCGCTCTGGATAAGAGCGTCAGCCAAATGCCATTAAGGTAATGTAATGTAATGTAATGGAATGAGGTGTGGGAGGGAAATGAAGCGTTTTTCCCCAGAACAGGAGCGGTTGTAATCTCCGTTCCTCGGGAGGGAGATGGGAACAGGAGCAGGGATGATCGGGTGAAGGGGTGTCGAAGAGGCGGAGGAGAGGAACCCTTCTTACCGTCTGTCCTAATCTCCTCCAGGGCCAGCTCAGGTGAGCCTCCTTATCCGCACGTGGGATGAGAAACGCTCCTGTCCTCCCCAGCGCTCTCTGAGTGCTGCACTGATCCATCCCTCACACTTTATCAGCGTTTATGAGTCTGAACTTCCCCCTGAGGGCAAGGGCACCGCTAGCAGCACGCTGCCTACAAGAGCTGGGCTGGGACGGATCCCAAAACAAGAGCCGGGAAAGGGTTTTTATAATAATA
>NC_083761.1:81264451-81274451 GCF_963514075.1 Conger conger
ACACACCCCCATACACACCTTGTTATGCCCTCTATAGTGTACAAACGAGTACCATTTATCTGCAGAACATCTCGATGGAAAGTTGCACAGGATGCCCTGGTGAAAATGTAGGGGTGTTTGGAAATGTTGAAATCTTCCACCTCGTTTCATTAAACTTTATGACCAAGTATCTTACTAAAGGTTTGTTGGGTTACTCCTGTTCAGGTATATTTTTCATGATAAAGTATCCACAGAATATCCCTTTTCACTGGGAAGGGATAAAGGGATCCCTTCTGTGAAATCTAGCTATGTCCAGCTCAAAATTACCCACTACAAGCTGTTTCAAAACCTAGCTTGAACTGGTCAAACCATGTTGAGTATGGAACTGGTCTGAACTGGTTAACCAGCTACCAGCTGTTTCAAAGCCTAGCTTGAGCTGCTCAAACCAAGTTGAGGAGGGAGCTGGACTGAACTGGTCATCCAGCAACCAGCCGTTTCAAAACCTAGCTTGAGCTGCTCAAACCAAGTTGAGGAGGGGGCTGGACTGAACTGGTCATCCAGCAAACCAGCCGTTTCAAAACCTAGCCCGAGCTTTTTTTTTCAGCAGGGATTATGTCAAGAGGTGAAAGGTCACAGGCTGTGGTGCAGAACTCCAGGGGGGAGCATGTGTGTTGTGGGGTCAGGAGGTCTGGGTGCTGAGACCAGGCTGCAGGTGTATCGCTGATCTCCGAGGGTTTTCTGAGGTCAAGACCTGCTCTTCAGAAGGCCACTACCTGCCAGGGCACCTGAAAACCTGGACACATTACAGTCGCGTTAAGCTCATGGCATGGTCTCCTGCAGAAAAATACAGCTGAAGCTAGGTTTTGAAACAGCTGGTAGCTGGTTGACCAGCTCAGACCAGCTCCATACTCAACATGGTTTGACCAGCTCAAGTTATGTTGGTTGACCAGCTACCAGCTCAGGAAATCTACCAGCACTAGCTGGTTGACCAGCTCATAGCCAGCCAGACCAGCTTTAAGAACAAACAGCATGACCAGCTCAATTTTACAGCGGGGTCACAGTCTGGTATATATTTACAGATTCAAGGTTGGGATCAATTCTGTGTGTAGTTTTCTCAGTTATTTTGGTTCGTTTATGGAATTTTGACTTACTTTGCTTGATATAGTGGTTTCAGGTGGTTTTAGGGTGGCCTGTAGTGTAGTGGTTAAGGTACATGACTGGGACACACAAGGTCGGTGGTTCGATCCCTGGTGTAGCCACAATAAGATCCGCACAGTTCTTGGGTCCTTGAGCAAGGCCTTTAGCCCTGCATTGCTCCAGGGGAGGACTGTCTCCTGCTTAGTCTAATCAACTGGACGTCGCTCTGGATAAGAGCGTCTGCCAAATACCATTAATGTAATGTAATGCAATGTAATGATAGGCTGAATTAAAAACGGAATGGGTACCTGATTGGACTGTCCCAAGCCTCGGTCCTGTTGCAAACACGTGTGGCAAAAACCACACCCACCCGCAGCCACATCCAGGAAAAGTAGCTTTCGAGCAAACACGCCTTACACATCAACGCGTGTTCTTCGATGTCGTCGAACGCATTAGCGTACCACAGCTGGGAGACACTGGGCCAAGCCCCTAATAACCGGGACTGCCATGCACAGTGCCTGCAGTGAGCTGATGGCCCAGCCCTCTTGCATTACGTTACTGCCGCTGAACCGACTCATCTCTATTTCATGAGGACATGTACAGTAAGGGACCGCAGTTTGATGAAGTATTTATTAGAACTGCTACGGCTGAGGGAGTCGCTGATGGATGGGATCCTTCCTTAATGGAGGACTCAAAGACTTTGTGCCATCTCTCTCTCTCTCTCTTTCTCTCTCTCTCTCCAAACGTCAAACGCCAAATTCCAGTGGTGGGGTACAGTCTTAATTTATATACTTTCAACATTTTTATTTGACAAAAAAACAAAAAACAAAAGCAGAGGTTTGGTAAAATATATATTTTATTTATTTCTTCATACAAAGAAATAGTATGAATGTTCAGTATTTCATTATCTAGAAACTTCTGTTCCGTTCACTTTTCAATGTGTAAAATTATTTTTATTTTTTTGATGTACATACCACAAAATACTTGATTTACATGTCCTTTTTAAATTTTTTATACATACAGATTGGCTATCCTAAATACCATATTATATGGGTAAGACAAACATCACTAACATTTGTATACCTCTGAAGGGTTGAATAAAACTCAACCATAAATTAATGCAACGACATGAACTGTGTAACCACAGGAAGAACCTCTCTGTGAGGTTCCCTCTGCGTTTCTCCCATAGTAACTCTGTGCGGAAGCCATTTTGTCTTTTTTCAGTGCACGATAGCACTTGGTTTGCATATGGGGAGGGGAGTGGGGAATCTCGCTAAAGAGACAGTCCTGCATCCACCAAGTCTGCATTGCTCACACAAGCAATCGTTTTCACAACATCCTACTGGCATTACAGGATTCATTTTCTTGACAAATTAAAAGAATTTAGGGGGTTTTTGCGAAGTATCGGACCGCAAAGAGGCACAAAAAAAAAACAACAAAAAAAAAACAAACCAAACAAAAAAAAAAACAGTACCATATTTTAGACCCTTAGTTAAATGTCTTTCCCTTTCTCAGCCAGTGCGTCAGTGAGGGAACTTTGCGTTTTTAAAAAAGGTTTCAGCATCGGGGAGACGGCAGCACCTACAACCAACAACGTGAGTGGCCCCTCCCCTCTCTCACGCACCGGGGCTGTGACCTCACTTCCTGTAGCTGCGACCTCACATCCTGTAGCTGTAGATACTGGGATGCTACAGCTTTGCACGTTTGGTAGTCCTCTGTCTCTCCTGCTCTCTCACTCTCTCTCGATCCATTTCTTTATCTTTCTGTCCCTCTCATTCTTCATTCCTGTCTCTCACTTTCTTTTTCTCTCCAGCTCTGTCACACACACACACACACACACACACAATCTCTCTCTCTCTCTCTCTCTTTCTCTCTATTCCCCACATCACTCTCTCCCCCGCTCTTTCTCTCTCATCCTCTCGTACCGAAGGTAGGCTGACGGCGGAAGAGACGGACGTCTCCCCACACGACAGCGGGCGTTTCTCTCCCTCTTGCATATACAGAATTCAAGTAGAACGACGAAACGGAAAAACAAACAAATCCACCAGACGGGGGGGGGGGGGGGGGGGGGCGAATAAAAAACAGACATAAAGAACGAATCGAGGACAGTGAAACCCCCACTAGAGCTCCTCGAGAGTCGCTTTAGACTGAAAGGTTTGAAATTTGGCAGCGAGCACAGACTGAGGATCGACGCTGTGGGGCAGGAGACGGGTGTACGAGGGGACCCGGGGTTTGGGGGGTTTTTGGGCGGTTTGGGTGGTTTTTGGGGGGTTTGGGGGGTTTTTGGGCGGTTTGGGGGGTTTTTGGGGGTTTCTTGGGTTTTTTTTGACGAAACAGAACACGACGGGAAGCTTCAGTCCGCCGTGAGGTACGTTCTTTTGTTTTTTTATTCGTTTGCGATCTGCGGCTAAGGAGGGGTCCACCAGGCCACACAGCCAGGAGAACTCTGGGTAAACCGAAACGTATCGTCAGATCGCAAAGGCAAGGCTTAGAGGTGCTTTTCAACCGACAACAAAAACACAAAAGTACCTTTTCTAAAAACCCTGAACTCAGGAGACGGGGGGAGGGGTGGGGTCCACGGACACTTACTGAAGGATTTTACTTGACCTCTGACCCCCGGGTGACCGGAGGGGCCGGGCCTGAGCTATGTGCTCTCCTAATGGGCCGGGAGACCGGGAGAGCCAAGCCGGGGTCATCGATCCGCGAGGTCGCGTTATACGATTAGCATTATGTCAACATGAAGCCCCAACTGCCACCATAGATGTGATTTGGCCACTGATACATCGCCCATTCATTATAAAAGGACCATAGACGCTGTACAGGAGGGCAAGTGGAGTTACTCTTTAAGCTCAAACGACACAGTGAGAAGCGATTAGTCTATTGATCTGGGCGTTATTAAGAGGGGGCGGGGGGGAGGGGGGGGTCAGGCTAGGGCTGTGGGGGGGTCAGCTGGGACTCGTAACGGCCTGGCTAAGTGGTCCCGGTGCATTGTGGGGAGGGGGTCAGACGAAAGTGAATTCTGAGCGATGGTGCACCTGCAGTTAAACGCAGCCGTCACCGTGGCGACGCTCCACGCGCGTTTCCATGCCGACGCGAAATGAAAACAACATCGAAATAGACGGCGAAGGTTCGCTGGGGGGTTTCAAATAAATTATCGCGTGGGATTTATTTTGTTTTTTAAAAAAAACGTCAAAAGAATGCAGGTTGAGCGGTTGTTTTCTTTAAAAGGTTGGTTTTCGCTCGTCTGCGGAGGCCTGATACCCGTAACACAGTGCTGAGTGTCCCTCGCGGTTAAAAACACGGTCGTCCCGCAGGGGGGACCTCCCCTCTCTGGGACCGCAGAGTCCCCACATTTGGAAGCACCGTTAAAACAACGAGGAGTGGCCAGGATGGCGAGGGAGGAAGATTCAACCGAAGAGCGGAATGTCGGAAAAAAAGGAAAACCGAACAAAAGAGGAGAAAACAAAACTACGCGGGCCGGCTGTAATGTACAAAATATGGTTAGGCAGCTTAGTGAATTAATTGCTTAGAAATTAAAAATAAATTATTATAAAATATATTTCTGTACATTTTACATATATATAGCAAATATCTCCATGTATCTTTGCCAGAATTACAGAAAAAAAAAAAAATGAAAACAATGTGTCCTCTTATTATTATTATTATTATTATTATTACTATTATTATTATTATTATTATTTAGATTTTCGTTTCAATCCCAACCGAAGTTGTGCCCCGTCATCTGGTAGAACTTCATGTTGAAGGGCCGGTAGAAGTCCCGCAGCCTCTGCACCACCTCGGGGTGGATGTTGGGGTGCGTGCGGCCTTTGGTCTTGCCCAGGCAGTGGGGCTTGCTGCTGCCCTCGGCCTTCTTCAGGCAGGGGAAGCCCTTGGTCTGGTTGAAGTAGAAGTGCTTGTCCGTGATGATCCTCTTCAGCCCCAGGAAGTCCTGCACGCGGCCCAGCTCTCCCGCCGGGTCGCTGATCAGCCTCTCCCCGCTCACGAACAGGATCTGGCGCATGGGGAAGAACTGCAGCCAGGAGTCCAGGTGCTTGGCGTAGATGCCGATCTGCACGGCGCTCCAGGACGTGTCGATCAGACCCGTAGTCCTGTTTTTGAAGGTCAGGCTCTGGAAGGTGGGGATGTCGGGCTTTTTGGACAGCGTCTGCGTGTAGTCGGAGATGGCCCTGGTCACCGGGTCCCGCACCACCACGATGAGCTTGGTGTCCCGGGACATGGCGTAGATCCGGGCCGGCGCCTCCTTGGTCACAAAGTAGCTGGGGGTCTTCTCCATGGTGATCTGGCCCTCCAGGGTCTTCGGCATCAGGTCCCTGAGAGACACACAATTATTTATTAGCATTTCTTCGATGTCAGCGATGTTCGGGGATGACCCTGTACACAGCTACTTATTGCTAATGCGCATCCATTATTAATCACACACATAATGAAGCATAATTAAGCAATGTTCTTACAGGATGTGTGTGACGACGGTAAGGAATACTAAAAGTCCTGTGTGTGGATTGCATTTTTTCCCCACTTATTATCCGACGTCCACGTCAATAGCTTTCACACAGATTACAGAAATGATTCATCAGTCTTCTCAAACAAGCAGCTCAGATAGAAACCTTACACTGTATATAAGCGCAAAACGCAAACATCGACACGCAGACACGCACAGGGGTAAATATGTGTCCACTCAAATCTCACGAGCCGTTACTATCTGAGGCGCAAATGGCAGCCAGGCAGTCCTCAGCTATGTATAGGCCCCCCAACACCCCGCCCCCCCCACCCCCCCTAAACACACACACACACGCACAGTCCTCACGCCACTCCACACACACACACACGCCACGCCACTCCTAATGCTGAAGAGTGGCTGGCTTAGCTTAAATCCATCTTGGCCTACTTTATCCATTAACCACTTACAGCCACTGCTAAAGGCCGCCTCTCCTCTTAAGGGAAGCGAGCTGACTCAGCGTGCCGGGCTGGGAGCTAAGGAGACCGGCCCTTTAACAGCGCCCCGCTGCCAGAGCCAATGCCCATCAGGGGCACGGAGGCAATATCCCACACACAACAACAACAACAACGCCGGCAATATATCTGCAGCATACACACGCCGTATACCGGGAATACTGCAATATACCTGCAATGCCCACACAGCAATGCCCGTGCAGTATACGTGTAATTAAAAGGCATTTGGCCATTCCAGTCCTGTAGAATGTGGAGCGCATTCTGACGGACGAGATAAAAACCCGTCTCGCGTTTCTGTGGTGGTGTGTACTCGCGGAGGAGGGATTACACAGAAACAAGGTGAGAGCAAATCTCATGTGAGCAGGAGTGAACAGGAGTGAACAGGAGTAAACAGGAACGGGGGAGATCCTGTTTCCCTGGCTGTCCGAGGAGCAGTATGACAGGGGAATAGAACCAGGTTTGCGCACATTTGGTCACTTAAGTGCATGTATAAATGTAAAGACATGCACACACACACCCGCACACAGAGACACGCGTACACACACACACAGACACACACGCACAGACACACACACACACACACACACACACGCAGACACACACACACGCACATACACTCTCTCACACACACACACACACACAAACACACAGACACATACACAGAGACACACACACACACACATACACAGAGACACACACACACACACACACACACACGAGCAGAAGGGTGTCTGTCTGCACTCAACAGGTGGCAGGAGCGTTTATCCAAAATGGCTGCTGTGGGCCCCACAGTCAGCCCGGCCCTGGGCTCTGGGCTCTGGGGCTCTAATCTGCTGACACGTCTGTGTGAGAGCTGCCGCCCGCTTTGTCAGGACAAGCAGAGAGTGAGAGAGATCAGGGCGTGCACACAGACGCTGGCCCCTTTGTCATCAGAACATGAGGCCCTGCTGTAGGATTACAGCCCCACTTGTGAAGAGTCCCCGTCCTGTCCCCGAGAGAGCTTAGCTATAGTGTTTACACACACACTCACACACACAGTATACACACACACACTCACACTCACACACACACACACACACACACACACACACACACACACAGTATACACACACACACTCAACCTCACACACACACACACTCACATACACATACACACTCTCACACACACACACACACACATACACAAACATACACACACACACAATCACACACACGTACACACCAAACACACAAAGAAACAAACACAGCCATACATACACACGTATATGCACACACACATGCACGCACGCACGCACACACACATGCATATGCACACAAAAATACATGCAGACGCGCACACACACGCTACACACACAGCAGCTCAGAACGGCAGTGCCCCCAGGCACCCAGCCTGGCACCGTGCAGTGAGTTTTTATTTTGACAATAATATCTCCAAAAAAAACTACAAAAAAAAAAAACCTAAGAAAGAAAAAAAGCGATACACCCAGAGCAGTGTGGGGCGTCTAATGACATGTTTAAAGGAAACTCACTGGCAGACATGTGACCTTCTGCTGCTTCTTTTAAGCCAGTGCCAGTGATGTAATTATGATAATAACGCAGAGCGATTACTGTCGCTTCACCAGAGGCACTGGTCTGTGTGTGTGTGTGTGTGTGTGTGTGTGGGGCTGTGTGTGTGTGTGTGTGTGTGTGTGTGTGTGTGGCTGTGTGTCTGTGTGTGTGTGTATGTGTGTGTGGGGCTGTGTGTGTGTGTGTGTGTGTGTGGGGCTGTGTGTGTGTGTGTTTGTGTGTATGTGTGTGTGTGTGTGTGTGTGTGTGTGTGTGTATGGGGCTGTGTGTGTGTGTGTGTGTGTGTGTGTGTGTGTGTGTGTGTGGCTGTGTGTCTGTGTGTGTGTGTATGTGTGTGTGTGTGTGTGTATGGGGCTGTGTGTGTGTGTGTGTGTGTGTGTGTGTGTATGGGGCTGTGTGTGTGTGTGTGTGTGTGTGTATGGGGCTGTGTGTGTGTGTGTGTGTGTGTGTATGGGGCTGTGTGTGTGTGTGTATGGGGCTGTGTGTGGGTGTATGTGTGTGGGGCTGTGTGTGTGTGTGTGGGGCTGTGTGTGTATGTGTGTGTGTGTGTGGGGCTGTGTGTGTGAGTGGCAGGAGAATCGAGGAGCGGAGGCCTCATTGCCAGGCCACTGCAGTAAAGGCAGCGCTCTCTTACGCACGTACGTGACAGATTCCTTCCCCAGGCCTAACTGTTATTACAGCACGCGAAACAATGCAGGCACGCAAGCACACAGCCCCATACACACACACACACACACACACACACACACACACACACAGCCCCATACACACACACACACACAGCCCCATACACACACACACACACACACACACACACACACACACAGCCCCACACACACACACAGCCCCATACACACACACACACACACAAACACAGCCCCATACACACACACGCACACACACAGCCCCATACACACACACACACACACACACACACAGCCCCATACACACACACACACACACACACAGCCCCATACACACACACACATACACACACACAGCCCCATACACACACACACAGCCCCATATACACACACACACACACACCCACAGTAGCACAGGAGAAAACCACATCCACACACACAGTAGTACGCAGATACACACACAAACAAACACACATACGGATGCATAGCCACACACACACAGTTACGACATGGATCACACATGAACATGCAGAGACGCATGTTTGCTAACATGCATGTTTACACAGACACACACACACACACACACAGCCCCATACACACACACACTCACACACACACACACACACACACACACACACACCCCCATACACACACACACTCACACACACTCACACACACACACACACACACACACACACACACACACACACACACCCCCATACACACACACACTCACACACACTCACACACACACACACACACACACACACTGCACAAACCCACGTACACAGATAAACAACATTATTGTGCTTTATACATCATATGCCTGGCGGGGAAAAAAAACAGTTGAATCAGTTTTTGCACGAACACCACGGGAACAAAACAATCCTGCAGGAGCATTAATTATTCATCCGCAGTCACACGGAGTCAACAGCATCAGGGGAGGGGTATAGCAGGCAGGAGGGTGTAGGAACCAGGGGAACGATCACAGTGTTCGTCCTGTTCTACACACACGCTCACAAATGAAGGTACGGCAGAGGAACATGTCACACACGTACCCTGAAAGCACAGTAACGTTCTATTTTGTGGACTGTGGTATAGGCAGAAAAGGTTTACAAATTAATAGTATATTCCATGGCTTGGGGTACAATTATATGTACCTACTGGATAGTAAACCACCTCAGTGACAAGCGTTTAGACGTTTTTAGCCACTTTAGCGACCGTCTGAGAGAGAGAGAGCGGTGCAGAAACGCTGGGTCACTTCCGCAAGCCATTTCAGACGGCGGTTTAGCTCCGTTTCTGGGGGTTTGGACCTGAAACCCGGGGCTATCCGTCACCCAGGAGCGCGGGGAACGCGGTGAATAGATTAACCTCGGAAGACATCTCCTGTTCTCTTTTTCTGGAGGCGGAGGGGTGGAGGGGGGGTTTTTTTTGGGGGGGGGGGGGTTGACAGAAAGTGACAGGACGGGGTAACAGGACTCGGACCCTCGGCGCGAACCAGCTCTCAGACGAGCAACTGCCAAATCACTCCACCTTTGTGTGCCTTTGCTGAAGAGCACTAGCCTTATAACGGGCCAAAGAAAGAACGTAAGGTTGAGAGAGAGAGAGAGAAAGAGAGAGATGGAGAGAGAGAGGGAGACAGAGCTAGTGCTATCCTAAGAGCTTTGTAAAGAGGCGGAGAGAGGGAGTGAGAAGGAGAAAGA
>NC_083761.1:81285236-81322736 GCF_963514075.1 Conger conger
TGACAACCATCTCTCTCTCTCTCTCTGTTTCTCCGCCGTCTTTCACGGTCTCGCCCGTTTCAAACGAAATAGGATCCACTGCTGCCGCTGCCAGAAAAACGCACGATGCTACTACTCAGGAGGGCAAAGCGGATTTTGAGAAAGACATTTGCGAAACGCCCTGTCAGCGTAAACACTCTCCTGTGTGTATTTCTCATACGCGACTTATTTCATCGCAGAAATGAACAGCACTCGACGGAGACGTTCTCCTTTTTATTCCAGCACTGATTGGCTACAGCAGGTTCTTTCAGGAAACAGTCTGCCGGTACTAAATTCAGGCTAAATTCCTTGAAGGTCTTTCGCGAAGAAATAGTCTATTTTTGGAAGATATTTTCTGTAGTGGAAATGCATTTTTACTTTTTTATGCCTTTTATGCTCTAAGTGAAAAATGAAAAACATAATTTCACCGGCAACACCCTACACCCCACGGAAAAAAGAAGTAAATAGATACAACAAAAAAAATAATAAATGTAATCTCCTTAGACAATGTGTTATAGGGTAACACCGCCTCTAACACGGACCGTTTTTGTTTTTATAAAAACAATCATCATCAGGTCCGGTAGATTTTACCGGTTCGGTTGCCCGTTGCCGTGACGCCCGGGCGGAGCTGCTCACGCTGAGCCCAGACAGGGCTGTTTGGGGTGTATTTGCACACAGAGTACGCCGCCACAACACAATCCCCTCTCACTGCTCTCCTCTACATTGTCAGGGTTAATGCACATCTCCAGGGAGCGGCTCGCAGCGCGTCCCCGATCTCCAAGCAGCGAATGTGCTCACAATTTAAACGCAACGCGAGTTACGCCTACTGTTTTTATTTACTCGGCATTGCAGTAGGAACGCATTATAGTCCACACTCTCAGAAATAAAGATACGAAAAGTGCCTAAAAAGGTACAAATGCTTGTCACCGGGGCGATACCCTATCAAATTGTACCCCTAGCCTGCAACATGTAATTATTTTGTTTGTTTGGAAAACATATTAATTTGTACCCAAAGGGAACATTACTGTACGTTCAGGGTACATGGGAAATCTGATCCTTAAAAATGTACCTCCACTGTCACTTTTTTTCCGAGAGTACAGTTCTCACCATGACTCCCTCTCTCAGCTCATCCACCTCTTTCCCTTCTCCTCCTCTCCTCCAGTCCTCCCTTCCCCTCCTCCCCTCCTCTCCTCTCCTATACGTGTGATTCTCTTTTAGGGTAATGCTCAGAAATAATCACTTTTAAAACATGTTGGTGATAGAGCTCTGGGTAATAAGGGGGAGTGAGGGGGGGGGTTGGGTAGTTACCAATCCATACAGCGTGGTTCCCCCCCCCCCCCCACCCCAGCCCCTGGGTCTGTTTAATGTGCCAAAGAGTGTTTATTTAGCGGCACTGAATGACCATTAACTGCAGAGGGAGGAGGGCCGGCTCTGACATGTGTTCCAACAGCCAAATTATCACCTTGTTAAAAAAAGGCCCAATTGACTGCAAACACAGGGGGAGAGAGGGAGGGTGTGCGGGGCAGTGGAGGGTGGAGAGGCACAATCGCGCTCCCTAAACCACACACCCGTACTCTTCTGTTCTCTAAACCACACACCCAAACTTCTTCTGTTCTCTAAACCACACACCCAAACTCTTCTGTTCTCTAAACCACACACCCAAACTTCTTCTGTTCTCTAAACCACACACCCAAACTCTTCTGTTCTCTAAACCACACACCCAAACTCTTCTGTTCTCTAACCCACACACCCGTGTTCTTCTTCTTCTGTTCTCTGTGCACGTCTCTATGGCGTGGGCTTTATGAGTGAGTGTGTGTATGTGTGTGTGTGAGTGAGACTGTGTGTGCGTGTGTGCATGTGTGAGTGTGTGTATGTGTGTGTGAGCGTGTGTGTGTGAGTGTGTATGAGTGTGTGTGTGTATGTGTATGTGTATGTGTGTGTTTGTGTGTATGAGTGTGTGAGTGTGTGTGTGTATGTGTGAGTGTGTGTGTGAGTGTGTGTGTGTGTGTGTGTGTGAGTGTGTGTGTGTATGAGTGTGTGTGTGTGCGTGTATGTGTGTGTGTATGAGTGTGTGTATGTATGAGTGTGTGTGTGAGTGTGTGTGAGTGTGTGTGAGTGTGTGTGTGTGTGTGTGTGTATGAGTGTGTGTATGTGCATGAGTGTGTGTGAGTGTGTGTGAGTGTGTGTGTGTATGTGTGTGTGTGTGTGAGTGTGTGTGAGTGTGTATGTGTGTGTGTGTGTGTGTGTGTGAGTGTGTGTGAGCTCCTGTGGGCTGAAAGCTCTTTGTCTGTGGTGCAGCAGGAGGCTCTCTCTCTGGCGGCCATGTTGTGGGCGGGGCTCAAAGGCCTCGGCCCCGCCCCTCTCCCCAGGCTGCCCCCTTTACAATTAGCCGGCGGTAATTTGGGATGAAAGCACCCCGCCCCTCCCCCACTTCTGGGCCATGCCAGTTTAGGCGAGGGAGGGGGGGTTAACACAGACCCCTCTTTCCTTAGCCGGGGGCCAAAGCAGGCCCTGTACTGAGAGGTGCTGCCTCCTGATTGGACAGAGCGGGGAGATGTGACATGTGATTGGCCGGAGGGGGGGGGGGGGGGGGGGGATGTGACATGTGACACTATTCTGTTTGCCAGCAGGGAGGACGGACATCTTGGGATTAAATAAAGGTTGGGAGATAAAAGGGGCTTTGGTATCAGACAGAGGGGGGGCAGTGGAGAGAGAGAGGGGGGGAGGGCAGAATGGAGTGACCACAAAAGAAAGTGGTGTGTGATTTCGGGGACACACACGCAGCGCCGCTTGGCTGGAAAACAGAGGAGGTTTCTCCATGTTCGCTGCGGTGGCTGTCTCCGTTGCCAGGGTCAGGGAGCCGCAGCCGGGGGGGGGGGGGGGGGGGGGGGCAGGGAGCCGGGCCGCCAGGCGGGCTATGTCCCGCCGAGAGCCAGGGGGCGGGGGCAGGGGGGTTAATGAGGGGGGCGCAGGAAGCGGTCACGGACTGAACCAAACGGGCGGGGTCCCCCCTAACCTGTGTTGCACCTTTTTCCGGAAAAATCTCAGACCGGGTGCACTCTGAGTGACAATGAAATCGTTGGCTTGGCTTGGGCAGCCACTGACCGACAGGACATATCTGGAGGCCCCGATATTAACAGGACAACTGACACAAAACCATGACATGGCCTTCAACTGCTCCTCAATACAAACCCTCACCCTATCACCCTCACCCTAACACCCAAACCCTAACCCTCACCCTATCACCCTCACCCTAACACCCAACCCTAACCATCACCCTAACACCCAAACCCTAACCCTCACCCTCACTCTCAACCCTAAGGCAACACCCTGCCCCCCTCCCTCCAACCACAAAACCCACAATCCCAAAAAGCTAGACGACAAGGGCCTCGTGTCTCTGCAGACAGCAGCTTAATGACGTCTCAGTGATGACCGTTTGCTCAGGGTAATTAAATTACACTTATTTGTTTATTTGACTGGGGCAAAGCACATTAATAACATGCTCTAGAGTTAGCCAGGAAGGCTCATTTCATTTGCAGTTCCTGTGTGCTCCTCTCCACACCACTCTGCAGTCTAGATACGAAAAGTGCCTAAAAAGGTACAAATTCTTGTTCGATAGGTACATACAACTGCACACCTAGACAGCGATGTATAATCAATTTGTACCTTTTCTGCTCTGAACAGGGAAATGTTGATCCTTGAAGAACAGAAGTGTACCTCCCCTGTCACTTCATTTCTGATAGGGCCTACAGCCCTCAGCGAACATTTTTGAGGTGAAAAGTCAGTGAAACGCCTCTAGGTATACAGGTGAGAATGGCCTGCGGTGGAAAAGAGTATTACATTAGAGGTATTTAGCAGACGCTCTTATCCAGAGCGACGTACAAACGAAATGCAGATCGAACACAGGGACAAGTGTGAAGAGGACCCGAGAGGACAGAGCAGGATGCCTGGAGAACGATAACTCACCTCCAGGCCTGAAGAACGATAACGCGCCTCCAGGCCTGAAGAACGATAACGCACCTCCAGGCTGAAGAACGATAACGCACCTCCAGGCCGGAGGTCTCTGAGAGTGCAGAGGAACGGGCGGGAGGTGGAGCTTCCCCCGGTCCCGTCTCTCCTGACGCACCGAGCGTGCTCCCGAGCGAGCAGGGGTGGCCTGTAGCGTAGTGGTTAAGGTACATGACTGGGACACGCAAGATCGGTGGTTCTAATCCAGTGTAGCCACAATAAGATCAGCACAGCCGTCGGGCCCTTGAGCAAGGCCCCTAACCCTGCATTGCTCCAGGGGAGGACTCTCTCCTCCTTGGTCTAATCAACTGTACGTCGCTCTGGATAAGAGTGTCTGCCAAATGCCATTAATGTAATGTAATGTAAGGTTCCCGGCGCGGCGGGCCTGGTTCATCATGTTCAGCCGTGCTCAGCCGTGTGCGGGCCTGGTTCTGAAGGGGAAGCGGCTCCACCCTCCGGCTCCTCACACGGACTCCTCCGGGGCCCACACACAATCGCCCCTGTTGTTCGGCCACTCGGCCCATTTCATCTTTTGTCGGGACGCCCTGAAAAGAGCTGGCGTCCCGCTCCGAGTGTTTTGGCGTGGGGCGGGGGGTGGTGGGGGACGGGGGGGTGAGGTCACTCGGGGCGAGAGGAGCACGGGTCACCTACACGGCCGCGGGCCCCGCTGTTGTGTGGGACGGGGAGAATGGAGGGTGCCCATCCAGAACTGTCCCTGACACGGACGAGAGTTTAGGGGCGAAGGTGCCTTTTTTCAGGGGGGAGACGGGGTGCTTGACGGGAAGGAGGGGCGGAGGGGTGTGGGAGGGAGGGGGGCAGAGATAAGAACTTTGAAGTGACAGACTTCCGCAGCGTCCCGAGAGCGACAGCAGAACAG
The DNA here is from genome assembly GCF_963514075.1 of Conger conger. Lineage (NCBI taxonomy): Eukaryota > Metazoa > Chordata > Actinopteri > Anguilliformes > Congridae > Conger > Conger conger. The sequence continues at coordinate 81,290,140 of NC_083761.1, forward strand.
GAATTCTCGGAAGTCCCTGCGGACAATGTTCCACTTGTGCCTTTGTTCCGTGAGAAAGGAGGCAACACTGCCACTAAGCAGCCTTTGATTCACACTTAATCACTGGATGAAGCCTGCCTACACACACACACACACACACACACACTCACACACACACACACACACACTCACACTCACACTCACACTCACACTCACACTCACACTCACACACACTCACACACACACACACACACACACACACACACACACACTCACACACACACACACACACACACACACACACACACAAGCAGCCTCACACACACACACACTCACACACACTCACACACACAAGCAGACTCACACACACACACTCTCACACACACACACACTCACACACTCACACACTCTCACACACACTCTCACACACACTCTCACACACACACACATACACACACTCACACACCACTCACACACACACACACACACACACTCACACACACTCACACACACACACACACACACACACACACTCACACACACACACACACACACACACACACTCACACACACTCTCTCACACACACACACACACACACTCACACACACTCTCTCTCACACACACACACACACACACACACAGACACACCCACACACACTCACACACACACACACACTCACACTCACACTCACACTCACACTCACACTCACACTCACACTCACACTCACACTCACACACTCTTACACACATACACACACACATTCAGGAATGGTGCCGTCCCAGCTAACGAGATCCCGTTCACTCGATGTGGCTTTGATCGCGCGCGGTAGGCGAACATGGCAGGCTCACCTGACAGTATCTCCGTTTAAACGCTCGCTTTCGGACCCGGCCTCGTTACAGACGGACCCCGGGCCAGGCCGAGCCGGGGGCACAGAGCAGCGCACACACAGGATACGCGCTTACGCAATTATTAACTCCGCAAGCGGAGGACTCTCTTATCTACCGCCGTGCTCTGAGAGGCCCTCCATCCTCTCTCTTCTTCAGAGGACGTTTCACTTCATTAGGACACCCCACACCCTGGATCGGTCTCATTATCTTTCCAACTGATGTGTCAAAAAATGTATTAATGGCGAGGGATAACAGATACTGCACTTTATCTGACCCGTGCGTAGTTGTTTCGGTATGCACTTTACTTTACGGAGTGTTTGGATAAAACCGTTCCACCAAATACATTTGTAATGCAATGTGTTATTGTTCTAAACCATCAACGTTGAACGAAAACATCGAACCATCTCCGAAAACTGGAACGTGACCAAAGGGGATTGGCCGTCAACGAGAGCAATGAGCCTCCTCTATTTACGGTTTACCAACACAGCGTTCAGGTTCAGTCACACGGGGCCTTTTAAGCAGCTTTAATAGCTGTTGGGTTACGAATTTAATAGCCGTTGGGTTACAAATTATAGTACATTACATTACTGGCATTTGGCAGATGGCAGATGCGATGTACAGTTGATTAGACTAAGCAGAAGACAATCCTCCCCTGGAGCTTATTGTGGCTACACTGGGATTAGAACCACCGACCATGTGTGTCCCAGTCCTTTACCTTAACCACTACGCTACAGGCCGCCCATATAGGCCTGTAGCCGCTGAATTACTGACTGACAGCGCACACAGCTGGACAAGAACCAGCACAATGAAGTGACAGACATCTCAACTGTCAGTCATCTGGCAGACACTGGGGAACACGCAGGGCATTCCTGAACTTGTACACCAGTTTGCGGAAAAACACAAATTCGGGAGGTTGGGAATAATTTGGATTTCTGTCTCGGCAACCGTCCACATTCCCAAGTCTCCCAATTTCAGGAAACCTCCGTCTCGGAGCGCCAGAGTTTAGAACTGGGCGCGACCTCCTAAAACGCTTAAAACCATTTCTTTCTCTTTTTTTACTGGTAAATACAAGGCCGGGAGAACTGCGAAAGCAGCAAACATGCAGCAGGAACGCTGCAAGCAGACGGCTTGAAAGCACAACCCACAGCACGGCAATTAAGTATCAAAGGCACTTCAAAACCAAGACATCTTTAAGCCTAAACGCATCCGGGAGGGCAGGAAGGCCCGGTATAATGACTACGCGTCTCGGTCGACAGCGGCAAATTGCAAATGAAGTTTTCCTTATTGAGAAACAAATGCGCCGCTTACTTTTTCCCCAACATTAGTGGCTTTTTGCGATGGTGACACATCCACCAGAGAGACCAGAGATGACAAAGTCAAACCCCAAGAACATTATGTGGGGCGATGCGCGATTATATATGTTCTTTGTCCTGATAGACAGCGGAAAGAAGCCAGCTAACGTGCTAACGTGCTAACTCCCGGCCGCTGGTGAGGTGGCGACGTCGCTGGGGAACGTCCTGAGCCCGTATCGGGGGGGGGGGGATCACGCTGGAACTCCATCAAGGCCCCAGCGCGCAGCTCGACGAGGGGTTGCGTCATGCGTAGTTCTGTCCGGACGGGAATAAATCTGTCACGTTAAAGGCAGAACGGCGTGATGGATGGGCTGCCATTGGCCACGGCCGCCTCTCCCTTCTTCTGCATTCGCTCGGTGGAGTCGGTCCAAGGGAACCCGGCAGATGCAAGCTGGAGTTCAGCGAAGGAGGATCTGGAGATCAGAGGCACTGACGCTCTTCCTGGAGCGCTTAAAAGTCACATTACGCCCCAAAAGTCCACGATGAGTCTGTTAGCACTGGCTGTCTCCCTCTCTCTCTCCCTCTCTCCCTCTCTCTCCCTCTCCCTCTCTCCCTAAACTAATCTCTGTGTCTCTATGTCTGTCATATTTAGCCAGTGGAACACAAACAGGCAACACAGAGGGCTGCACAAAGAAAAGGATGAGAATCGGGGGGTGATCAATGCTGCACTGCTCTGCCAAAACAGACGGCTTTTACGGAGAGCATCTGAATTTTTAAATTTAGAGACAGAGAGGGAGAGACAGAGGGAGAGGGAGTGAGAGAGAGAGGGAGAGAGGGAGTGAGAGAGAGAGGGAGAGGGAGAGAGAGACAGAGGGAGTGAGAGAGAGAGAGGGAGAGAAAGAGAGAGAGAGGGTATGATGTCAAATCTAGTCTGAAGGCAAGGCGACGTCCAGCCCAGCCCAGGCTCTGAAGCAGCGCTTGCACAGACAGGCCGTGGCGTGTCACAGGGAGAGTCACAGGGAGAGTCACAGGGAGAGTCACAGGGCGTGTCACAGGGCGTGTCACAGGGCGTGTCACAGAGTCACAGGGCGAGTCACAGGGAGAGTCACAGGGCGTGTCACAGGGCGAGTCACAGGGAGAGTCACAGGGAGAGTCACAGGGCGTGTCACAGAGTCACAGGGAGAGTCACAGGGCGTGTCACAGGGCGTGTCACAGGGAGAGTCACAGGGCGAGGCTCAGACCGCTTCCACGTCTCCGCTGCGCGGGAAGGCTGCGGATTTCCTCCGGGCCCCCCGGGGGCCGGGGCCCGCGCTGGCCGGGCCAGGGGCATTAAGACTGAAGTACGGCTTCCTCTCTCCGCCGCTCCTCTCCGTGTATCCTCCCTTTCTCAGAGAAAAACACCGCGGAACAACTCCCCCACACACGGGGAGCGCTGCCCCCGCGAGAGCCGGCTGCCCCCGGAGCGCTGCCCACGGGGACGGGGCCCGGTCTGAGGGGCCCGGTCTGAGGGACCTCTCTCCCGGCGCGGGGCTTTCAGACGGGGGAGCGCTGGGGTTTCACCGCACCAGGCTAAGCGCAGTACGGGCCCGGTGTGGGCAGCGCGTCGCCTGCCCAAAAACACCGCCTCTCCGAGATAGCGTCGGCATAGCGACGCACGTCCAATGAGAATCGACGGCAAAAACGGTAAAACAATCAAATCTACAAAACTGAAACAAGGCCCCACTACCTGTCGCGTTTTTAAAAAATGTAATACATGTAGTTCATACATGTCATTGATGTAGATATGACAGCAGACTTTCATCATTTGGTTTTATATTTAGGGAAAGAATATAAATGAATTGACTCTAAAAGTCAGTGGGCCTACTTGACAATCTGACGACTAAAAGACAGCAAACAAATGTGTCGCAACAGACAAATATTGTCTAGGTTGCGCAACTTCAGCCTTAACATTGCGCAGTTCTTAACATGATAGCTTTTAAATGCTAAATCGCCTCTCGCAGAGGCCATTTCGTCCCGTTTGACTCAAATAAACTCTGCGTAATGTTGAATTAGCCCCGAAGTGGAGGTATGAGCCGTAACCCCGAGGCACAGGTCAGGCACATTATGATAGGCTAATATTCCAGTGTTAGCATAACGTCGGACCATTAGGTTCATTTAGTTAAACTTAAACTCGGTGCACACAACCACTGGTCAAAAACAAACACAGGAAGAAAAAAAAAAAAAAAAAAAGCTCATGGAGACAGGCGCACAGGCCTTGCTCCTACTCTAAAAAGTGAATAACACCACTGAATCATTTTTTGCACCGAGGAGAACAGCTGTAGGACTAGCAATCTGACCAGCACTGTGTAATTGCGGAGTAACACGCTGGATGTTGAGAATGTGGCAGAATTTAGGCGCGTATAACCGGGCCTCTGACGTCACACAGATCGGTTGCCAGGGCGCTGCGCAGTGTTAACATTATCCCGACCTCTACCCGTACCATCCCCGAGAAAAATCACCTATGACGTCTTCGTACACTTTCGGCCATCTGTCTGCAGAGATCAGCCAGCTATAGTGTAGTGCAGCCAGCCTTGCATTAGCCACAGGCGAAGGCAACTGTGAGTCCTCCAAGGCCCGTTTCAAACGCAGACAGTGCCAAAGAAGAGGATTTAGTTCGTGATGTGGTTTAATCTTCTGCCCCTACTTCTCCGCCGTGAAGGTTAAAATACAGCCAAGTAAAATTCGTTTAATAAGACTGAGTTGATGTTATGAGTTAATACGCGCTGTTTAGCCTGGCTCAGATTAGGACAAAATTAAGGCCACGTTTGCAGCTCAACAAACGCACATATGTTATTAGTCTTACTGACTGCCATGTAAAAGATACTCTTATCTCTGAACAAGGCAAAGTCCCCCATCTGTTATTAGTATTGTAAGCGCTTTGTGACGGTTTGGGGGGAAATGCGGGGATATTTGCCTCTGGGAAGGTCGTCTTCCAGTTAAATTTCCACTGATTCTCAGTCAAGGTCACTTAACTTCTCAGATCTGCGTTGCAAAGCCGCACTTTGTTGCAATTAGCATTGTGTCCCCTATCGTTTTGAAGATAAGGAGTGAGAGGCGATTTATTTCGGATTTGGGAGGATAAAGGGAGACTGAAACAGGCCCCGCAGCAAGCTAAATAAAGCCCATATCCCCTGATACGAGATGCAGGACCCCCGACTCTGTAGCAGATGCAAGCGTGTTTATTTTATTTGTCACTTAAACCGTGGAGCCAGCGAGCAGACACCGCCGCCTCTTGTTTTCACAGTAAACATGGCTTAAAAGGGGGGCTGCCTCTTCTTTACGCAAACAGAACACGCAACCAGTGTCCACAGTCGCGCACTCCCACTGGTATTTCACCAACCGTTGCAGAACTTAGCAAGTGGCCCGGTCGTAAAAAAAACCGAGGCACCGAGTCCAATGCCATTATCACTTTTAAAATAACGAACGGATACAGCCTTGTTGACGATATAAATAAGTCTTCTGTGGGAAAAAAAGGCAAGTGGATTGAATATCTGCGGGCCGCTGCTTTGGGCTTGTTTCATTTATACGTTAGGCCTAGTCAAAAACAAAAAAACAAGGTAAGCAACAACAACGAAAACTCAAGAATTAACCCCCCCTCCTTACTTTTTTCAACACAAAACGCGTCTTTCTGTCCATTAGCCTAGATAAATGTTCTGGAAGCTCAGTTAGTTGCTTTCGCTTTTATTTCGCCGTCTCTTTGTTGGGCCATAAACTTCATGCATATCTAATTGACTTGCATGCACTTTTTCTTCCAACGGACGAAATCCGTTTATTCGGAGAGCCATGCGATCGCGCGCTGTTTTTTATCAACTTGTCAAGAGATGCTATTCGTTCTGCTCTGGCTCGAGCAGGCGAAAACCGTTCCTATTTCGAGGCGATGTCTTCGGGGTTAAGTGGAAAAGGACATCACGGCGAAGCCCTCGGCTTCGGGGTTGTAATTCATGCTTTTTTTCGCGTGTGTGTGGATATTGTAGCCTGTACGTATGTCTAGTCTTGCCCCACGAGTATTATAGGCTACGTAAAAACTGATTAATTAATTAATTTCTTTTTCGCCTACTTATTACCCGCAGCTCTACGTTTTGATTCAAACGTCAACGTTTATTTTAGGCTTCTACATACACATTTCACCTATAATTACATAAATGTATGATACTTTTAATAAGAAGGTAAAAAAAGAGGCCCCTTTCACGGTATCCCAGGAATTATTATTCATTGTTTATTAATATTTTCCTGGGGCCAATACTAGGATACCTAATATGGGGGTGGTCATTACCCTTAAATGAGTCCCCCGGGACGTTTTACTTTTATTTTTTTTATTTAAAGTAGACAACTCCATATGCTACGAGTGAATTGCTCTATGAAATTGTTTATTTTATTTATTTACCTTGTTCAATGAATGAGTAAGCCTACTCTAGAGTATAGAGTAGCCTATTTATATAGGCAAGTAGTCTATATCGGATTTGAGTTAATACTCTCGAGGGGTTTTTAAATAATATTTGAAACACTTCAGAAACAAGCGATTCGCACACTATTGTCTCTTCTTAAGAGGCACGTAGGCCTACATCGTAAATATAAGGATTGCTTGGTCTAATTATTCCGCTTGCACTTCTAAATGTATTTGCCCGTATTGAAATGCAAATGACAAGCACAAAAGAGAGTTATCCTTACTTTATTAAACAATGCCTTGAAAGGTTTTCTTAAGTGTATTCCAAAGCACCCTAATGCCATTGTCTTGTAGATTGCAGTGACGTTTCGTTTATTTATCTTCCTATTTATTTTAGCCAGCGCAAGCAAGAATCCTTTTGAGAAATTCAAGTGATTAGTTGTAGACACTTTCATTCATTTACAAAATAGCGCGCGCCATATGGAAAAGTATGAACTGCAGTGAGGCTACGAAAGCAAATTATGCCAAAATTGCACACTCGGTCATAAGCACAATAATAGTGTTTCGAAAGGTTATTTGTTTACTATAAAGTTAGTGTTTAGAGCACTTTTCAACAAGTTTCGTTTCAAATATATCATCACGTTAAAAAAAATTCAAAAAATCTGTGTCGGCTATAACTTTATTTAGCGTACTTTCCATTCCCATATTTGTGCCGTTTTCATCTATTATATTTTCAACAGTGAAATCCCTTTTCAAAAATCAAATATCGCCCAATAATATATGACACAATTCGAATAGTAGCACTACACAATGTTACAACCTCCAGGTTATAATTTGTCAAGAATCAAGGGTGGTGCAAAACGTTGGGTATGCAGACGATATTAAAAATGTAATTCTAAACATGGAGCATTACAAAAAAAAACAAAAAAACAACAACAACAACAAAAAACATGAAAACACACAACAAAATGAAAACTAAATGTCTAAAATGTTTGCCTGCAGTGTTCTCCTCTGTCCAACAGAGACCACTGCTCAACGCCAATTTATGGCGTCTGTGTCTCACACACACGGGACCATTCCAAATAATATAAAGCCCAAAGACTATTAAATATCGAGATCCCAGTTCCCTACGCGTACTAAACTGCATTAACAATACGCGGAGAATTATTTATAGTGTATGCAACTGCGCCGAAAATGCCCGAGGCGCCCTTCCTGATAAACCGCAAGCGCGGTCCTATTGCTCGATTCCCCTTTCTCTCCCGGTGACACGCCGTGTCAACCGTGAAAGGGGGCTTTTTATTTATTTATTTGGTTACTTCAAGTCGGAAACATACAGTCTGTGTCAAGTTGAAACTCCGCGCGGACACAATATTTATTTGCCCCCAGAAAGCAAATAAGAGTGGATAACTTAGCTTCGCGTATAGCTGTCATTTCTCAAATGCATTTGAAGTGGAAACGCTCCATGTTGCAGGCTCGTAATTTATAAAAGAGCATATACTATATATGAATATGTATGTTTAAAATGAACTGAATATATTTAAAGCAGCGAGGAGACTTGTCCATTTATTTCCCACGGAGTGACTCTTGGGAGCATTATCAGGAAGTTCTCAATATACAAGAAATAAAGGCTCAAATTTGATATTCTGAAGCAGGACGTTGGTACGTCGTCCTCGCAAAAAAAAAAAAAATGTAGGCCGAATATAAATTATTTTCATGAAACAGATACTCCAAAATATGAAGCTAGGCTATATTCCTGGGAATTCCTTATAAAATGACATTAGTCCCATTTTCAGTGCTTGCAAACTAGTTGTACAACTCAATAAAATACTTTTAGCTTTAGACTAACCGAATGCATTGTAAAAATACAGTTACCCTTTGTTGCACAGTAATTCCGAAGAAAACGATTTTATATAAATTAAGTTACTGGTGTTTTATATAGCCAGCTATACATTATCTGTGAAGCAAAACGATTATGATTTGGACACTACACGGAAAAATAAGCATGTTTGTAGGCTATCAGAAACATGATGCTCATGTATTCGCCAAAAAGCGCACATATTTTGTGTAGCTACAAATTAATAATTCGTTTTTTATTTTTTTTCATCTGACAGCAGTTTGGCAGTTCAGGAGGCTAAGCCATTGCCACGATGCAGCAACAATTCAACAACATCGAATTAGTTGTAATGTCTACATCACATAAGTACTGTATTTATTGTATTCGATTTCAATTAAAATATCTCCCCTCGTTTTTTTTTTTCGTTTTTTTTTATTGCACTTTTTATTTACCTGTACCAGTCCAGTCCGTTGTCGTAGTTCCTGTCGAAGAAGTGCGGCTCGGCTCCTACGGCCCGGATGTCTGGATGCACGCGCAGAAACTCCAGCAGCGCCCGAGTACCTCCCTTCTTCACGCCGATGATGATCGCCTGGGGCAGCTTCTTGCTGCCCGAACCGTTGGAGAAACTTGACATGGCACTCGGCTCGGGGGACCTCTGCTCGCCCCTAATTTCGTCCCAGTCGTCGACCCTGTCCACCTCGATCTCGTTGTTCAGCAAGTCTCTGGACGACGTCCTGACGGGAGGCTCGTCGTAATCGGATTCCACATCCACCCAGCTCTGTGGTCTGGGCAGCAGCCTGGACATCAGCTCTGCCTTGCCGCTCGCTGTCCTTTTGCCGGCGGACTCCGCCGTCTCTTTCCCCCGATAAGTGTCCACTACCAAACTTGGCATGGTGGCGCAGTAGCCCACGCAGGAATACAGCATGTAGACCCACAGTAGAAACATGATGCACAGAACTAAGACTCTCTTTTTCACGGGGCCGTATGAGAACGCATATGGATTATGACAGATAAGACTATATTCCATAAGCCTTGCGGGTGCAAACCATAATCCACTGAGACATACTGGCAAAGTTGTCCATTCCCGGGCAGCACGGAGAGAAAAAAAAAATCCTCACGGAATAGATAGTATGTCCTTTGGGGGGGGAAGGAGAAAAAAAACAAAACAGGTAAAGAAACGGTAAGAAAACTAAGCTAAAACGCACAACATCCCTTCGGGTGCAAAATCAAGACGTGCTGCGGCAGATTCCTAACATAACTAAGGTGAAGAAACTGAAAACGTTTATGTACAAGTGCGCGCTTCGGTGCCTCTCCAAAGCCGTACCCTCTCGCCCCGTTCGCTCAGCGAATGCCGCTGCCCATCCTGCGAGCTACTGAGCGCACCAGCGTCTTGCAGAATGCTAGATCCTTGCACGGGAGCCAGTGGCTTATGACAGACGTCGACGCTGGCCTATCGCGGCAGCCCCGTATTCTAATTAGCCATTTGTTGATAGGAGTGGACCAATCAGAAAAAAGGATGGGCGGTGTCTGGCGTGGGACTCTTTTTTTTCTCGCCGAGGTGATCAAACGCTCCTATTGGACAAGCAACCATTAAACTAGATTTCCTTTATTTGCGAGATTGGGAGATTCCGCTGTGTTACAAATCTTGCTTTCGGTGGGAAAGCTGTCAGGAATGTCCACCCAGTGTGAATTTCGTCAACTCCGGTTTTCAAGCATGATTTAGCGCGTACAAACGCACAAGGAGGGCACTCCGAATGATGCATTCCGCTTAAGTATCTTATACCCATATATTATTTATGTCCGCCACTGGCAGCGCAACTTGACGCAATTACCATATTATACCACTATAGCACACTTTATTAGCACAAGGCAACTAGAAAAAAAAAAAAACATCCGCTGCGACTACTGCCTAGACTAGTAGCCTATTGTTATCCAGCAGGAATCTTTACAACCGATATTTTCCTGACTACAAGTGAAGAAACGTTCTATAGTTCCAGTTTGGCCTATTTGTTTCCAATCTTTGGACGCCTTGTTATATTTAAATAACATGGTTTATAAATAATATAACTATAGACTATTGGCATTGAATAATCAGCATAACAACCTGAAATCACTTTGCACGGGATCTTTTGAAGTGAAGGGTATCAACAGCCTAGCGCATTTTTTTAATTTAATTTAATTTAAATTAAAGTCTCTCATCCAAGTGCAAGCCAATATATGGCTAAACATATTTTAGTTATATTATTTCATGCTTATTTAATTAATTGTTTTAATTATAATTGTTGTAGTGATCAATAGGCTATGCAATCATTAACATTTGGCCCAACTATTTAATTAACTATCCTCACTTATAGTTAAGAGTTGTTGTATCAGTACGTATTTGTATAGCGATGTTAATAAACATAGGCTAATCCTATATAGTCGAAAAAGTTCCGACAACTTCATACAACAATGATTTGTACTTGCTCACGAGACGAGATATTGGCGCTTTGGATAACTGACGCAATAATAATAATAACAATAATAATAATAATAATAATAATAATAATAATAATAATAATAATAACAATTATTATTATTATAACATATCATTATTCATATAAATTATTCGGATATAATAATAATATATGAATAATATATTACTGAATTAACAAATCTAAAATAATTGATCGTATCACCAAAACCATAAACTATATAATTCAAACGTTATGACATAATTAGGCTACACTTGTTAAATTATCTTTTACCCCAAAATGATGTAAAACTGATAGATCTTCAAGTTGTACGTTTATTGAACACACATGAACACACATGTTGCCTTTAAATAAATTGTATCTGTCAATGTTGAGGTTGTCTGTCGCTGGGGATTTTTTCTGTGAACTGGAAGGCCAAAAAGATTTGATGGCAATAGACCGCTCAGGTTTATTTTTCCACTGCGTTGGGGCTCGTTTCATACCATTGAATCAAATCGGCGATTCTTCAGAGGAGGGACCCTGTCTTTCTAGGCAAATATTCACATGTATGCTCATGCCACCTGTCCCCGTTATTCCGTGGACGTCTCTCTTAGACGTAAAATAAGTTTATTTACAATACGCTGTCTACAGAGAAAATAATTGGAAAATAGTAGCCAACATTTGAAGATTTCGCTTACCAGAAAAAGTATTCTCACAGAACTAGGCTAGCTTATTGCTTAAAAATGCTCCATATAGCCTATGGGTTTTCATTCGAGTTCAGAGATTGGAAACAGTCTATAGAAGCAGATTTAGCATACCAATACAAAATATTTTTAGACTAAATTGAATATAAATTTCCTATTTACATGGAAAAACATTTGTTTTCTAACTATACGCTTGCCATTACAAATTCATCAATTCCATTTGTTAAAACCTGATGTTATTTTTAAGTCTTGTTTTTCCAAATGAAACGGCTACACTACCGTTGTAAGCCTGGGCCTAATAATGGATACAAGAGTGCACTTTAAAACAAAATTACAGACGCACAAGAATGAATAGGTAAAATTGTGGAAAGGTTATTTTTAATTTTTTAAATTGTATTTTGCTTCCTGAACTGTAAATAGTTCGCGTCTGTAAATAGCCGTTAAAAACCAACTGTTGCTTAGTTACCCCTCACTCCGTGACAATACGTTTCCCTTTAAGCGGATGCTAAGCAGGGTTATTTCTCTGAAATAAAGCATGCCGAAGCTCGCATTACCCTTTGACATTTCCAGGTTCCAGATGGATCCCTTCCGAAGAGGACTATTTCAGCTAAATTAGAAAACCATTATAGAGCACCAAGCTCTTTGGCCAGTGCGGACCTCAGACGCACAGGCAACGTTTGAACTACGCGTTTAAGCAAATTGGATTTATATGACAACGGAAAGACGCCGACGAGCAAGAAGGGCAACGAGTAAATTGACCTCTGAACTGCGGGACAACTGTAGCCGAGGCGAACGTTTCACTGTATACTGCTTCTACAGGGCAGATGTTTTGTATTTGTTTATTATGCTCATATAAAACTGAGTGTGTGTGAGTGTGTGTGTGTGTGTGTGTGTGTGTGTAATACGAATGGTAATAATAATAAACTATATAAGCTTCTCTGCGATATCTAAGATCAATAGGATTTTTACAAACAAAAACCAAATCAGTTCCTAATAGATATCCTTAATCTCTTATCAACACTGGAATAATTTATCATAATGACTGACCTCAGCCAAATCCGTTCCTGAAAATACCAAGCTAAACCGATTCCATAGAATATAATTGGCCTAATACAAAAGTTACATTTACTTTGTTGAATTGTGTAGTAAATAAATATTATGTTATTTAAATAAATTAAATGTTGTTTCTTGTTGAATTTAATTCCTGGAATGATAGGCTATTTATATAATACATCACCCCTTTATGCACACACACAAATAAACAAAAGTGTTGAAAGTGTTGCTCTTTCACTCTCCCCAATGGGAAACCAGTATTCGAAACTTTGGTCTTTTTAACGGTCTAAATTTATATTGGCCACAACGCTACACATACACTTTTCATTTAAATGTAAGAACAAACACACAATCTTATTTTGAATAACAATTGCATCCTATTACTAATTTGCCTAATGAATCGCAAAGTCCAATATTGACAGGGCTTTGGTTTATTTCTCACAACTTGCTGAGCAGTTCCTTTAAGCCGTGGTTATTTAAATCTCCCTCCAAACCTTGCCTACGATAAATGCCCCATGAAAGATGTTGGCTAAAATGTACAATCCTGTAAATGCCCTGCCATACACTGTTTAAACAAATGGACTACGACATGAACCGAATGCTTCACATCTGTTTGCAAGTCCTCGACCCTCTTGAAAAAGAAATTTGCATTATAATGCACCTGATGGACAATAGCGGGAAAAGTTTCGTTTCTGCATGAGGAGAGGAGCACAAACGTCGCCAGAGCGCCTGGAAGTCGCTGAAAGAGCCGGGCAGATGTTCCAACATCTCCCGCAGTTCCGTTAATGTCCCTGCGGTCGGGACCCGTCCTGTCCGCCTCGACTCGAATTCCGGGCGGCGGAAACCCCAGCAGTATGAAATAACTTCACAAAACCGGATATCATCAACAGTATCCCCACATAGTTGTCACAGGCCGCACATTTTGCGTGACGTTTGACTGACTGCTACGGAAACGTACTGTGACAATTGGGGACAGTCGACAGCAATTCTGTCATTACCTTGGTCTGCGAAACTCCCATTCGTAAACCAGGCCTACATTTTGGCGGAAGCAGGTCTAATAATAATAATACGACAGCGTTTACCCCGGTATAGGCAAGGTCATTCCGCGTGGAGGTGGCATATTTAAACGAAACCGACTATGGGTTCTTCGGGTTTCGCACGTATAGGGGGAACTGGAAGAAGTGGCATACATTTTGGCGAAAGCTCTGTTGAACGTAGACTCAGCAACGGACATAAAAATAACAGAAATGTTTAGAACCGAATTTCTGTTTGGGGGATTGAACCAGTTTACGTATGCTGGTTTCATTGAAGTGTTGTGGACTCTGGCAGTCGTTAAATTCTCTGAAGTCTCTCAGAAGAAGGGGAGAAACTTTGAAATGTTGCAATACCAAGTGAGATTTACTTTCCTGGAATATATATATAAAAAAAATGAAATTCTCATATCACACATGAAAAATGTTCCACATTAATACTCACCAAGGGTGTGTGTGTGTGTGTGCGCGCGCGTGTGTGTGTGTGTGTGTGTGTGTGTGTGTGCGTCTGCTCTACGACCAAAAGCATAAATCAAGGACTCACCTTGTACACTGCACGAAAAGGAGACCCATTTCGGACTTGTGAGATCCAGATGTGGGGAAGAGAACTCTCTGCCAAGAACTGTACAACTGCTCCTCAAATAGCCGAATAACCGAGGGGAAAAAACCTTAGAAGCCTGCCGTAAATTATTAAGATTAAATAATCAAGTAAGCATAAACCAGAAAGGAAACAAATCCAAATACCAAAAAAAATAAATACAGAAATGCTGTTGACTTCACCTCTTTTCCCCATCGGCAACTGGAGTAGACTCGACACGCCATTTGACAATAAAAACCGAGTGAGATTTGTTTCTCGAACGGAGAACAGGTCAGAGGTAAATGACAGCACAGTCGGCCATTCCGGGTCGGAAACACGGGAAGGGCAGCTGTTGCCAGGAGACACACCAGCACAGGCAAGGCCGTCCTGCTGCAAGGAAAATAAAAATGAAATAAAAATGAAAAGGCACTTCCTTGGCACATGGCTGACCGTGGGGTGTTGCGATTGTGAATAGAGCAGACACAGAGACACACACACACACACACACACACACATATACATACACACAGACACACAGACACCTACATAGACAGACGGACACATAGGCGGACACACACACACACAGACACACCTACATAGACAGACAGACACATAGGCGCGCACACACACACAGACACACACACACAAATACATACATATACATACATACATCGACACACACACCCACATCCTGATATCCAATCTGCAGACAGGTTGAGCCCCTTTTCCCTGGCAACAGCTGGGGTCCCCCCCCCCACCACCACCACCCCACCCACACTTCCTCCGCTGGGCGCCCGAGTCTCAGCAGTCCAGACCAGGCCAGGCCACGCCAGGCCGTGGCTCTTTACGAGGAAATCACTCCCCTGTACTCCCCGTTCCCGGCGCCTAATCCCAGCTACGCTTCCGGCGGGGAGGAGGGGGGTCCAGGAAAGAGAACACCCTTTAATGGGAACACAGGAGGACGGGTAACCGCAAGCTGAACAGGGGTTAAAGGCAGAGGGAGAGTTCGGCCAATCTGGCAACCCCGCTCCGCCCACCCCCTCCCCTTACTCCGATGAGACGGAGACTGGGTTACTCAAAGGTAGGAAATGAAGACGGACACACAATGTACTGGAGAAACTGGACGAAGGGGTGGGTGTGTTCGGCCGGGATTCGGAAGGTTGCTGGTTCACGCCCCGGT
Source organism: Conger conger (assembly GCF_963514075.1). NCBI lineage: Eukaryota > Metazoa > Chordata > Actinopteri > Anguilliformes > Congridae > Conger > Conger conger. Next base: position 81,305,555 of record NC_083761.1, read on the forward strand.
GTAGTTGCGTGAGATCCATGCGGCTGTTAGGCCCTCGATCATTAAGTCCCTTAAAGGTACAATAGGTAAGCTTTTTTGTGTTAAAACATTGTTACATGACCATCGTAAATCCCTTCCTATCATTGAAAAAGGCTCACTGACATGTTGACTCACCCTCTGCCTGTGTTTATAGTCCTTAAATTCTGGTTTAAAAATATGCAGTTGACGGGCTGGCAATCTGTACTGAAACATTGTATAACTGTACTATAATTCAAGCTCATTAGTGGAAAATGGGTTCTAATCGCCACAGCCAATGGCGTTTCAACATTAGCGTGTTCACAGAGAAGGGGGAGGGATAAACAGTGTTGTGGTTTGAGGGTGTTTGTTGCTGCAATTCCTCTCCTGACCTTCATGAGTCTGAAAGTACCTTTTGTACCTTTGACCCAACATTGCACCAGGGGGGACTGTCCCCAAAAGACAGGAAGACTCAGACAGACACGTAAGGGAACTACAGGTGAAACGGCATGTTTAATTTCACATTTTTTTGCTGCTGAAACACAAACAAGGAAGGACAAATCAGAAAAAGTGGTTGCATCGGGTGAAACGGAGCGTCTGTTTATTCACATTTTGTGCACGTTTTGAAATGGCGAGGTCTTTGGATCCGCGGGGGCGCGGGGGGCCCGCAGGGGCGCCGGGGGGGGGCCGGGGGGGTCCCGGACGTGAGGCGCAGCGGCGCGGACGACAGAGCGAGCGGAAACGTCCCAGTCCGTGAGTCGCCGCCCGTCGTCACGGCGACATCCAATCAGCGAGCAGAACCACGGCAAGCCCCTCCCGTTTACAGTAACCGTGTCTCTACGAGGCGCCGGCCCATTTCAGACCGCACCCCCGTTGCTCACCGCCAACAGAGGCAGCCTCTGCGTTTCAGCCAAACTGAGGCCACAGGACTGTCCACGAGGCCTGCTTTCAGTTACCCTCATTCCGCTACAACAGGACACTTCCACAGCCAGACTCAGGTCTAATGCTGATAGGGGACGACAGGGCAACTCATTCTGTACAAAACTACAGATTTACAGGAAGCAGCGGAAGGTCGGGTGCATGTGCGCAATCAGTGACTTATTTACATTGAAATCGTTACGTTACGAGCTCCCTGAAAACGTTACGTGCCGTAGGGCGCTGAGGATGGGGAGGGGGGCAGTTCAGAACAGCCCCTCAGGGGGCAGGAGAGGCACGGGGGGGGGGGAACTGTGCCACCGTCAGATGGGGTGGAGGGGCAATAAAGCTGGAGGCCACGTCCGAAAAAAAAAAGTACTTTTTTTGTATTTGCATACGTACATCAAGTACACAGGATGATTCACTAACAGTGAAAAAACATATGGCCGACTAACATAGGTAAGGCTGGAAGGTCAGTGGTTCAAGCCTGAGTGTAGCCACGATAAGATCCACACAGCCGTTGGGCCCTTGAGCAAGGCCCTTAAAACCCTGCTTAGTCTAAAAGCGTCAGCTAAATAACACATTATTTATATGTATTATTTCTTGAGGGCATTATGTTTCGGTAGCCCGTACGTTTTTTCAGGACACGGTTTCGGACACGGTCCTAGACTGGGCGGGGTGGAGTGTTAGCTCTGTGGGGAGGAGCGGGGGAGCAACAGGGCGGAGCTGGATAATGAGGAGGCGGAGCCAGGCTGTGATAGGGCGAGGGCGGGTCCGGGGGGCGGAGCCGGCGAGCGACGGGGCGGAGCTGGACAACGAGGAGGCGGGGCCAGGCTGTTATAGGGCGGAGCCAGGCTGTGATAGGGCAGGGGCGGGTCCGGGGGCGGAGCCGGCGAGCGACGGGGCGGAGCTGGACAACGAGGAGGCGGAGCCGGGCTGCGATAGGGCGGAGCCGGGCTGTGATAGGGCGGGGCCGGGCTGTGATAGGGCGGAGCCGGGCTGTGATAGGGCGGAGCCGGGCTGCGATAGGGCGGAGCCGGGCTGTGACGGGGCGGGGCCGGGCTGTGATAGGGCGGGCGCGGGCGGCGGGTCTTGCGGCCGGCGCTTGCAGGACAGCAGCAGCAGCAGCAGCATGGGCAGGTGCCACAGGCTGCAGAAGAACAGGCTGCGGGCGCTGGCCCGGTCCGCCCGGCTGTAGAAGCGCAGCGCCAGGCCGCTGATGTACAGGTTGATGGGCAGCGCCACCAGCGGGAAGCTCCAGGACGCCACGCCCAGGGCGGGGGCCAGGCCCGACAGGCCCAGCAGGCCCAGGCTGTGACGCAGCGCCACCTTGCGGCAGAGCGAGGGGTGCGTGACCGACATCATGCGGTACCCGCCCCGCGAGTAGTCCTCCCGCAGGTTCCAGCTCAGCGCGTTGAAGTGCGGGAACTGCCAGCAGTACAGGAGCCCGCCCAGCAACAGGGCTCCTAGAGAGAGAGGGAGGGAGGGGGGGGAGGGAGGGAGGGAGAGAGGGGGAGAGATCCCTCAGCATCACAACCGGGTCGGTAACACCAGCGCCCCTTATTATTATTAAATTAAAATGAAATTAAACAAAACATATTGAGCTCTGCAGCGCACAGAGTATACGGGACCCAAAACAAAACACGTCTTTTCACACACTCACTATGGCTTTATAGTGTGCATCTGCGTGTGTGTGTGTGTGTGTGGTGTGTGTTCCAGTGACTGACAGATGTAACATTTTTTGGTATGATGTACAGTTCACCCCTCCACTCTTAACCCCCAGCACCCAGCAGATGTGTGTGTGTGTGTGTGTGTGTGTGTGTGTGTGTGTGTGTGTGTGTGTGTGTGTGTGTGTGTGTGTGCGTGTGAGAGAGCACCCAGCAGATGTGTGTATGTGTGTGTGTGTGCGTGTGTGTGTGTGTGTGTGTGTGTGTGTGTGTGTGTGTGTGTGTGTGTGTGTGTGTGTGTGTGTGAGAGAGAGCACCCAGCAGATGTGTGTACGTGCTGCAGATGGCAGACGTGACAGAGATAAAAGTCCCTCCCGCCATTGGCCAGTTCTCACGCATAGATTCACACGCAGAGCCAGCGGGCGACGCCCCCCGGGCACGAGAGGGCAGAGCCACACTGCACCTGCCAGAGCACAGGGGGGAAAACACACTGCCCCGGACTCAACATCATCTGCACACGGACAACACGCGTGTGCACCGCGGTCCAGAAGCACGGAGAGATCCTAACCCAGAGCTGCCCAACCCTGTTCCTGCAGATCTACCGTCTAGAGCTGCCCAACCCTGTTCCTGCAGATCTACCGTCTAGAGCTGCCCAACCCTGTTCCTGGAGATCTACCGTCTAGAGCTGCCCAACCCTGTTCCTGGAGATCTACTGTCCAGAGCTGCCCAACCCTGTTCCTACAGATCTACCATCTAGAGCTGCCCAACCCTGTTCCTACAGATCTACTGTCGAGAGCTGCCCAACCCTGTTCCTGCAGATCTACTGTCCAGAGCTGCCCAACCCTGTTCCTGCAGATCTACTGTCGAGAGCTGCCCAACCCTGTTCCTGCAGATCTACCGTCTAGAGCTGCCCAACCCTGTTCCTGGAGATCTACCGTCTAGAGCTGCCCAACCCTGTTCCTGGAGATCTACTGTCCAGAGCTGCCCAACCCTGTTCCTACAGATCTACCATCTAGAGCTGCCCAACCCTGTTCCTACAGATCTACTGTCGAGAGCTGCCCAACCCTGTTCCTGCAGATCTACTGTCCAGAGCTGCCCAACCCTGTTCCTGCAGATCTACTGTCCAGAGCTGCCCAACCCTGTTCCTGCAGATCTACCGTCTAGAGCTGCCCAACCCTGTTCCTGCAGATCTACCGTCTAGAGCTGCCCAACCCTGTTCCTGGAGATCTACCATCTAGAGCTGCCCAACCCTGTTCCTGGAGATCTACCATCTAGAGCTGCCCAACCCTGTTCCTGGAGATCTACCATCTAGAGCTGCCCAACCCTGTTCCTGGAGATCTACCATCTAGAGCTGCCCAACCCTGTTCCTGGAGATCTACCATCTAGAGCTGCCCAACCCTGTTCCTGGAGATCTACCATCTAGAGCTGCCCAACCCTGTTCCTGCAGATCTACTGTCGAGAGCTGCCCAACCCTGTTCCTGCAGATCTACTGTCGAGAGCTGCCCAACCCTGTTCCTGGAGATCTACCGTCCTGTAGGTTTTCAGTTCAACCATACTTTTGCACACCTCATTCTGCTAATTAGCAGCTGAATGGGATCTGAAGCTATTGAATGAGGTGTGCTTTGTTAGGGTTGGAGTGAAAACCTACAGGACAGTAGATCTCCAGGAACAGGGTTGGGCAGTCCTGCTCTGACCCATAAACAGCCATGACTCTGGAGCTCTACTTAAAGAGATGTACATACATTCAGCTTTTCATTTAGTCCCTTTACACCCGTTTAAAAAAAAAAGAAAACCAAGCTAAGTGAACTTAAAAGTGGCCACATGCTTACACACCCAGGGCCGTATTAGCGGAAAGATCTGACACCTTTATTGCAGTGCAGACGAGGGGACCAGGCTCACATCATCTCCGTTTGGATTTCCCCGCGAACGCGATCGTTAAACGCCGGCAGGCCCAGAGTAAACACGCACAAGCACACACTGGGGACCTCCAGTAACAAGCGAAAACACAGATCAGTTGCCATAACAGCGCACTTAGCATCCCTGCCAAAGCACTCTGGGATATCGTGCCCCCTGGTCCTGTTTCCTAAACCACTCCGCATCCCCAGAACAAGCCCGCAGGACTAACGAGTGTGGGACTCTGGGCTGGGTGTATACACGGGGGTCAGGGGTCAATGTAAACTCTGGTCAGAGGAGGGTCATCTGGGAGGCCAGTGACATCACAATGACAGCTTTATTCTCACAGGGCTTCCTGGGAATAGGAGAGACCATCTTCAGGGGAAAAACTACTTAAATGGAGCAACGGCCCACCCACACCAAGAATGATAACTATAACATGACCATGACCATAACCATCTTGTTTAAAAAATCCTTAAATCCTTCTAACTGAAGTGGATAGCGGAGTCCACACACCATAACTATAACAACAACGACAGAGACAGAACGATATCCTTAAGATCAGTGAGCCTTTTTTTTTCGTTTTTTTTTTCAGGTGCAGCCAATCGAAATCCAACCGAATTTACAGGGCGTCACGTAAAAAATGTCAGATGACATAGCTGAGAGACTGTTTACAGAACGTTATCGTTCAGCAGCGTGGACGCTCACGTTGTTGTCATGATAGTTATGGTTGTTGGTGTGGATGGGGCTCAAGAGGAGAACAGGACACTGTAGCCACTCTGACGTTCCCGCCTTGGGGCGTGTCCGTACCCTTCCACAGAGGATTCACAGTTCTACCCTCTCTGTGCGTTTGCAGAAGCTCTTATCTAGAGCGACGTACAACAAAGTACCTAGGTTCACGTGTTTGGCTGAGGTGAGTGCGGGCCTGTAGTGTAGTGGTTAAGGAACATGACTGGGACCCACAAGGTCGGTGGTTCGATTCCCGGTGTAGCCGCAATAAGATCCGCACAGCCGTTGGGCCCTTGACCCTGCATTGCTCCAGGGGAGGATTGTCTCCTGCTCAACTGGACGTCACTCTGCCGTCTGCCAAATGCCATTAATGTAATGTAATGTAATGTAATGTAATGGTTCACTAGGGCTGACTGAGGATTCACAGTTCTACCCTCTCTGTGTGTTGGAGGTTCACTAGGGCGTGTGTTTGGTGCATGTTTTAGCAACAGTTTGCTGCCTTTACATTTTGCAGTCTGTGTGAGGTGTGCAGTGTCTAGGTATTAATGTACTATGTGCAGGTGTGTGTGTGTTCATGTGGTGTGTATGGTGTGTGTGTGTGTGTGTGTGTGTGTGTGTGTGTGTGTGTGCATATGGTGTGTACAGGTGTGTGTGTGTGTGTGTGTGTGCGTGCGTGGTGTGTACAGGTGTGTGTATATGTGTATACAGGTGTGTGTATGTGTGTATACAGGTGTGTGTGCGTGTGTATACAGGTGTGTGTGTGTGTATATATGGTGTGTGTGTGAGTGTGTGTATGAGTGTGTGTGTACATGGTGTGTACAGGTGTGTGTGTGTATGGTGTGTACAGGTGTGTGTGTGTGTGTGTGTGTGTGTGTGTATGGTGTGTGTGTGTATGGTGTGTACAGGTGTGTGTGTGTGTGTGTGTGTGTGTGTATGGTGTGTACAGGTGTGTGTGTGAGTGTGTGTGTATATGGTGAGTGTGTGTGAGTGTGTGTGTATATGGTGAGTGTGTGTGTGTGTGTGTGTGTGTGTGTGTGGTGTGTGTACATGGTGTGTACAGGTGTGTACAGGTGTGTGTGTGTACATGGTGTGTACAGGTGTGTGTGTGTGTGTGTGTGTATGGTGTGTACAGGTGTGTGTGTATGAGTGTGTGTGCGTACAGGTGTGTACAGGTGTGTGTGTGTGTGTGTGTGTGTGTGTGTGTACAGGTGTGTGAGTGTGTATGAGTGTGTGTGTACAGGTGTGTGTGTGTATGGTGTGTATGGTGTGTGTGTGTGTACAGGTGTGTACAGGTGTGTGTGAGTGTGTGTGTGTATGGTGTGTACAGGTATGTGTGTGTGTACAGGTGTGTACATGGTGTGTACAGGTGTGTGTGTGAGAGTGTGTTTGAGTGTGTGTGTGTGTGTGTACAGGTGTGTGTGTGTGAGTGTGTATGAGTGTGTGTGTGTGTGTGTGTGTGTGTGTGTATGGTGTGTACAGGTGTGTGTGTGTGTACAGGTGTGTGTGTGTGTGGTGTGTACAGGTGTGTGTGTGTGTACAGGTGTGTGTGTGTGTATGGTGTGTACAGGTGTGTGTGTGAGAGTGTGTGTGTGTGTGTGTGTACATGGTGTGTACAGGTGTGTGTACAGGTGTGTACAGGTGTGTACAGGTGTGTACAGGTGTGTACAGGTGTGTGTGTGTGGTGTGTACAGGTGAGTGTGTGTGTACATGGTGTGTACAGGTGTGTGTGTGTGTGTGTGTGTGTGTGTGTGTGTGTGTGTATACAGGTGTGTACAGGTGTGTGTGTGAGAGTGTGTATGAGTGTGTGTGTGTACAGGTGCGTGTGTGAGAGTGTGTATGAGTGTGTGTGTGTACAGGTGTGTACAGGTGTGTGTGTGTGTACGGTGTGTACAGGTGCGTGTGTACCTGGGTCCAGGCTCCCGGTGGCTGCGGTCCAGCCCATGACGGGGGGGATGGCTCCCACCACGGCCCCCACCCAGGTGTTGGCGATGCTGAGCCTCTTGAGCGGGGTGTAGCAGCAGGTGTACAGCGCCACGTTCAGGGCCCCCAGGAACCCCGTCAGGGGGTTTACTGCCAGCGCAAGCATGGACACGCCCGAGACACCACACCCTGCCGCAAACAGCACCGCGTGGAGGGGGCTGGAGAGAGAGAGAGGGAGGGAGAGAGGGAGAGAGAGAAACTATTTTCACATAGATGTTCATGTGTTCAATCTCGTGTGTTATTTTCTGTGCTTTGGCAGCATAAGCTGTATCTTGCCATATACGGAGGGGAAGAGAGAGGGTGTGAGGAAGAGAGAAGGAGGCAGAAAGAAGAGAGAGAGGGAGGGAAAAAAAAGGAGGGATAAGGAAACCGGTGATAAGGAAAAAGGAAGACGAAGAGTAGGAGAGGGAGAGGTAAAGAAGAGGGACGGAGAGAGTGAGGGAGAGCGGCAGAGTGAAAGAGGGAGGCAGTCACAGAGAGAAAAGGAGAGGAGAGGGTAGAGAAGACGGCATATTTGCACATTTGACACAGAACAGCCCGTGTTGGGGTTGCGACATAAGGGAGCGGGGTGAAAGTGCTGACTCAGAGATAAAGCTGCGCACCCTGAGTCACAGGCAGGGTGAGAGAGCAACACAACCACAACCAGAACACACACTCACACACTCACACACACACACACACACACACACACACACACTCACTCACACACTCACACACTCACTCACACACACACTCACACACACACTCACACACACACACACACACACACACACACACCGCCTACACGGTCACACACACACACACACACACACACACACACTCACACACTCACACACTCACACACTCACACACTCACACACACTCACACACACTCACACACACTCACACACACTCACACACACTCACACACACTCACACACACTCACACTCACACACACACACCGCCTATACGGTCACACACACACACCGCCTATACGGTCACACACACACACCGCCTATACGGTCTCTCACTCTCTCACGCACACCAGACAGGTCACAACAGAGTGCCATTCAGAGACCACCACCAGAGAGAGTCTGTGCGCGTGTGTGTGTGTGTGTGTGCATGCGTGCGAGAGAGAGAGAGAGAGAGAGAGAGAGAGACAGAGAGTGAGTGAGTGAGTGTGTGAGTGTGTGAGTGCGTGAGTGAGTGAGTGAGTGAGTGATTGAGTGTGTGAGTGTGAGTGTGTGAGAGTGTGAGTGTGTGAGTGTGTGCGTGAGTGAGTGAGTGAGTGTGTGAGTGTGAGTGAGTGTGTGTGAGAGTGAGTGAGTGTGTGTGAGAGTGAGTGTGTGAGTGAGTGAGTGTGTGAGTGAGTGAGTGCATGTGAGAGAGAGAGAGAGAGAGAGAGAGAGAGAGAGAGAGAGAGTGTGTGTGAGTGAGTGAGTGAGTGAGTGAGTGTGTGTGAGAGTGTGTGTGAGTGAGTGAGTGAGTGTGTGAGTGAGTGAGTGAGTGTGTGAGTGAGTGAGTGCATGTGAGAGAGAGAGAGAGAGAGAGAGAGAGAGAGAGAGAGAGAGAGAGAGAGAGAGAGAGTGTGTGCGTGTGCATGGGTGTGTGTATATGTGTGTGCGGGTGGGAGTGCGTGTGCGTGTGCACATATGCAATGTGCGTGAGTGATTTTAATAATTAACACAGTAGTGTCTGTTTGAGATGTACGACTTGATAAAGGACAGATGGAGATGAATCCAAATGCACGCAATGACAAAACTCACTTATGCCTGTATACACAGCACACTCACACACTCACACACACTCACTCACACACTCACTCACACACTCACACACACTCACACACTCACACACTCACACACTCACACACTCACACACACACTCACTCACACACTCACTCACACACTCACTCACACACTCACTCACACACTCACTCACACACTCACACACTCACACACACACACACACACACACACACACACTCACACACTCACACACTCACACACTCACACACTCACACACTCACACACTCACACACACACACACACACACACTCACACACACTGCAGAGGAAGCCCCTGTAAACAGAGGCTTATAAAAGTGTTTTATCTGATAAGTGTGTGAGGATGACAGAGGGATAAGAGGCTAACTGTGCGCGGTGGCTCAGGCTAACCAGCCCAGTCCTCCCCTCTCTGCTCGAGTCCAGTTAAAATGCGATAACTCAGAGAATATGAGAGAGAGAGAGGGAGAGAGAGAAAGAGAGAGAGAGAGAGAGAGAGAGAGAGGAGGGAGGGAGAGAGAGAGAGAGAGAGAGAGAGAGAGAGAGAGGGAGAGAGGAGGGAGGGAGAGGGGGATAACTCAGAGGAGATTAAAATCTTGAGTAAACCCAGGCCAGACTGTAAATTGCGCAGAAGTATTAGCCTCGCTGCTGAAGCTACAGTTACTCCCAGACCGACGGCCTTCACGCAGTATTTGCTTTGGATTCAAATACTCTGCCCAGCTCTACAGATCTTGCCTGGTGCAATTGAGCCTGCACTGAGGGACGGGTGGGTGGAGTTTCATTTTGCTCCAGTACCACAGGCAAGCTCAGTCAAACGCAGAGGAGTATTTGAATCCAAAACGAGTACCGTTTGAACCCAGATGTGCGTTCAACACGTTAGCCAATGTTCGTTAACATATTCCTTTTTTTTCTTTTAGCCACAAATGTTGGCTAACGGTGACCAACAGTGTGAAAAATGGCGGCTGATGTGGAAAATGGCCACTCTGAGCACGTGTGGCGCGTATGTGCCTCACTGACACTCAGAGGTCAGAGGTCACAGGTCACAGGTCACAGAAGAAGCCCCATCTCTGTCAGGTGAGCTGAACTGGTGCCAGGGTGACACTTTTGTGCAGGGGGGGGAAATTATAATCTAATATCTATTGTCCTACATGTATGCTACATGCACTCACTGAATGTAGAAGTGTTTGTTTATACTTCATATCTTGCATTGGAGTTGCACTGCATGTCCTCATTAAGCTTTGTGCTTATGTCATACCACTAGAGCAATCTTTGAGTTTGAATCAGAGTCGAGTCACTGCTGTCGTCACCCCTGAGAAAGAAACACTGAAACTTAACGTGCTTCGCAAACGGCACAAACGGAAAATATGACAAGGCAAGCGCTGGATTAAGAGGTCTGCTAAGACATAAAACACACAGGCTCCTTCGACGTTAACAGATTGCTTTGAGGTGTGATCGAGAGACTGGGGGGGCAGGGAGGGAGAAAGAGGGGGGGGAGAGAAGGAGAATAAGAGGGAGGGAGAGAGGGAGAGGCAGAAAGAGAGCGAGAGAGAGAGAGAGAGAGGGAAGAGGAGGAAAGAGACAGCACTAGCGCCAGTGCTAACAAAGGGCCGGAGATTACAACCGCTATTTATTTGCTAAACACACCCTTACCCAGCACGGCGTGCATAGCTGACATTTTACACATAATCCACCGCATATTTAGGCTCTCTGCCCCACCCCACCCCGGACCTGAACCTGCAACCCCCCCCTGATTACAGGACCTGTTCCGTAAACACCGTTCTGCACTGTGCCACGCTGGAACATGGCTGCCTTCTCCGCTACGTTATGCTATATAGGACCATGGCTTTGCCGCAATGCTATTTTATGCTACACTGGACAATGGCTTTATTTAGCACTATGCTATACTACGCTACATTGGACCATGGCTTCCTTTAGCACTATGCTATGCTACGCTACATTAGACTATGGCTTCCTTTAGCACTATGCTATGCTACGCTACATGGACTATGGCTTCCTTTAGCACTATGCTATGCTACGCTACATTGGACTATGGCTTCCTTTAGCACTATGCTATGCTACGATACACTGGACTATGGCTTCCTTTAGCACTATGCTATACTACGCTACATTGGACCACAGCTTACTTTAGCACTATGCTATGCTACGCTCCATTGGACCATGGCCTCCTTTAGCACTATGCTGTGCTATGCTACACTATGCTAACAGTATGCTACAAAGGTCAACACCCACTCTTTACCCAGGGTGGCTCATGAACCCACACACCTGCACCTTGACTCGCCCCCCCAAAAACAAAAAATAACTAATTCTGTGTGAAGAATAGTCTGTAGGCTAAAACATCTGGTCCGGCCCCCACCCACACCAACCGCATGACAAGGTGGAGATGGAGCCAGCAGGACAGAACGGGGAATGGGGGGGCGTGAGGGGGGCTGTGGGGTGAGGTGTCAGGCGTCCAGACCTTATTAAATAAATGAAGTGTGCAACACAAAGGAATGTCTCGGCTGTAATGCGATCTGCAGTCGAGAGATCGGTAGGGGTGAGCGGAACTTTCTGGAACTGCGTTAAACAGACACCCTGCAGGGCCCTGCACAGAATGGGCCCCCTGCTCGCCGTGGGCAGCGAGACCCCAGACCGGGACGCTGGGGCAAGGTCTGGCAGAGCGCACGGTCTCGCACAAAACCCCCCGGGGCGGTTACCAGAAACCGTCGGGACAGGGGCTCCCGCGCGGCAGACAAAGGCGACACCGAAAACCTCTTGTTCTCAAAAGCACTTAAAACGGTCCTAACGTTCCTCCGGAGAAAGAGCGATCGTCTTCCTTCCTTTCCCGGAGACGAGCGGCGGAGGGGGAGGGGGGAGGGGGAGGGGGGGTGGATGAGAAGTACGCGGCGAATGTTTGAAAGAGCCTTCAGGCCGGCAGCTGGTCGCCGTAGCGACGCAGACGGTCGCTGTCACACAACGCGTCCGCCGGCACGTCCGCTAGCCCGTTAGCGCGCGGGGGTGGCCCACCGCTGTTTGGAGAACGTTTCCCCCCGAAACGTAAAAGGCGCCAAGTGGCCGCCGTAAAGCAACACTCGGGGAGAGCTCCTGCGTCACTTCACAAATCAGGAGGCCGAGTCGTCTAGTGTCAGAGCGAGGAGTTCGCCTCAAACCCAGAGACATCTCTCAGTTCACAGCACGCAACCGGAACTTCGTTTCGTACCGGAAAGGTTCATTACATTACATTACATTACATTATTGGCCATCGGCAGACGCTCTTATCCAGAGCGATATACAGTTGATTAGACTAAGCAGGAGACAGTCCTCCCCTGGAGCAATGCAGGGTTAAGGGCCTTGCTCAAGGGCCCAACGGCTGTGCGGATCTTATTGTGGCTACACCGGGATTCGAACCACCGACCTAGCGTGTCCCAGTCATTTACCTTAACCACTACGCTACAGGCCGGTTCGAGGCAGTCGACGCAAAGTAGGCCTTTTACCACCTTTACCTGGAAGTCGCTAAACCCCCCCCAACTACCCACAACGGGGGTGTCCCGTTACTCCGTCAGATTTCAGATGAGCACTGGCGATATGGTGTAGGGTTCACTGAACCGTAGAGAGGTTATCTACCGGGAGAGGAAGCTCCCTCTCACACTGTCACACACACACACACACATAGAGACACACACACACACACACTCACACTCACACTCACACTCACACTCACACTCACACACTCACAGACACACCCTCACACACACACACACACACACACACACACACACACACACACACACACACACACACACACACACACACACACACACACACACACACACACACACACACACACACACACACAGCTCCCGTTACACCTGGGCAGGTGAGTGTGAGTGACAGGGAGGGCGGGAGATAGCGCATTATGGCAGCTCACCAAAACCATCTGTAAGCTGATCTCAGATGTTCAATTTCTCTCGCTCTCTCTGCCCCCCCCCACTCTCTCTCCCTCTCACCATATCTACCTCTCTCTCTCTCTTTCTCCCTCTCACCATATCTCTATCTCTTTCTCCTCACCATATATCTCTCTCTCCCTCCCTCTTCCTCTCACCATCTCTCTCTCTCTCTCTCTCTCTCTCTCTCTCTCTCTCTCTCTCTCTCTCTCTCTCTCTCCCTGTCCCTCTCACCATATCTCTCACCCTCTCTCTCTTTCTCCGTCACAGCCTCTCTCTCACGCTCTCTCCCTCCCTCTCTCTCACCATATCTCTCTCATTCTCACCATATCTCTCCTTCTCCCTCTCCCACCATATCTCTCTCTCTCTCTCTCACCATATCTCTCTCTCTCACCATATCACTCCCTCTCACCAGATCTCTCCTTCTCTCTCTCTCCCTCTCACCATCTCTCTCCCCCTCTCTGCAGTGGATTCCTCTCTCTCCCTCAGACATAAACCTGGTTTAAGACGCCCTCGGCAGCCAAGGGGAAGCCGTGTGAGAGTTTTAACGTGCATCGTAAACTCTGAGGGAAGACATGTTGTTTGAGCGAAGCGGAGTTCGAGTGAGAGAGGGGGAGAGAGGCGGGGTGCGTACCTGATCTGACCCCTCACCAGCGGCCTGTTCTTGGTGCGGTTCATGTTGGAGTCAAACGGCACCTCAAAGTACTGCGGAGACAAGAGAGGAGAGGAACGGCGGTTACAACCAAACACTGGGCCGAGATATATTATTTATCATAATTATCATATTAATTATTGCCATCATATGTATGCTTTGGCAGTACATTTTTCACGCCAATAAAGCAATTTGAGAGAGAGTGGCAGAGGGAGGGAGAGAGATAGAGCAAGAGAAAAAGAGAGAGAGAGAGAGAGAGAGAGAGAGAGGGAGGGAGAGGGAGAGGGAGAGAGAGAGAGAGGGAGGGAGAGGGAGAGAGAGAGCTGCAAAGCTTCAAGCACTCCACACACTCACTCACACACACACTCACACACACACACACACACACACACACACACACATTATTAGGCCGAACATGTGTAAGTAGGGCCTGTGTGTTTGCAGGGGGGTGCGGGTGTTCTCAAAGGGAACCCATCTGCACACACACAGCCAGCACACATCAAACACAGTTCCGGAGAGTTCCACATCTGCCTGCGCCAAATTAACCGTTGGCGTTAAAGACCCTTCTTAATGGCAGTGGAGTGCCAACGGGGTCAACAGACAGAGAGGGGGAGGGGCCCTGCCCTGTTCCCGCTACGCTAAACGCCGAGCGCTAAACACCCCCACCGCCTCGCTAAAACACCTGCAGGAAGAGCAGAGGAGCACTAGTGTGACCAATCCATCAGCCCCGCCACGGGGAGAGAGAGGGAGGGAGAGAGAGAGGGAGGGAGGGAGAGGGAGAGAGGGAGGGAGGGAGAGGGGGAGAGGGACGGAGGGAGAGAAAGAGAGAGAGGGAGGGAGAGAAAGAGGGACAGGGGGAGAGGGAAGGAGAGAGAAAGGGAGAGAGGGAGAGAAGGAGGGAGAGAGAGAGAGGGAGGGAGAGAGAGGGGGAGAGGGACGGAGGGAGAGAGGGAGAGAAGGAGGGAGGGAGAAAGAAAGGGAGAGGGAGAAAGAGAGAGAGAGAGAGAGAGGGAGGGAGGGAGGAAGGGAGGGAGGGAGGAGGAAGCCAGGGTGAAAATCTGCTTATTGTTTCTCCTCCTGCTTTTATGATGTGCGCTGGGGGCCGCAGGGGACTGAAGCACTAACACATGGGAGGGCCCCTCCCGCCCGCGTGCGGGGCCCCGCTCCGTAACGATGAAAACAGACCGGCCCTCGGCCCCGAGAGCGCGGGGATCCATCACTCAGGAAATATGGAGCGCATGCCGGGGCTAATAAACAGATTATCTGCCCCTCGTTCAGTCTCTGCGTCCCTGACGTCTCCGCGGCCCGCGCGTTTAAACGCGCTCCCGCGGTCCCGTGAGGAGGTCCGCCCCGGAGCCTGAGAGAGAGAGCGCTGGACTCACACACGGCCTGTGTCCCCCCCCCCGCCCCGACCCCCGTTAATTTGAGATGGGGCTGTCTGTGAGTCTGTCCGTGCGTGCGTCTCCGGTCCAGGGAGAGAGGAGCAGAATCTTCTCAGAGCTTCTCCTGACATGAATAACTGCGCTGGCCCTTGGAAGGGCTGTATTTTTTTGTTTGTTTTTTGTTTGTCACCGGTAGGGATCGTTACATCAGCATTAAGGCCCCTCCACACCAAGAGCTAGAACCACAAGCATAACGAAGTTATGATATAATGAGTTTAGAAGGTGTTCAAACGCCCGCACCACTGAAGTGTCAGGCTTGTGAGCCGATAACGGATGTGTTTTCAGGGTCCGTGTTTTTGGCAGCGGAGGTGCAGGCAGGCCTGGTGTGTGCTGCAGAGGTGTGTATGCGGGGGGGATGGGGGGGTTGTTTGGAGCAGCTGTGCTGGGGTTATGCTGGGAGAAGCTTAAAACGCTGTTTCCTGGGTCACACCCAGGCTCGTGTGGACCCTCGGTCAGGGCCATAAATTCATGAATAATAAAAAATAATAATAAAAACAGATGCAGAAAAATGCAACGGAGCAGCTGAAACGCGATGGGAATGTAGAGCTACGTGACAGGAGGGCAGGATGACAAAAAACCATGGCAACGGCAGGGACTGAGGTCTGCACATTGTGATGTCACTTCCTGCTCTCGCGTGTTACGTTGTATTGGTTCCCCACTGCACAGTAAAGCGAGCAAGACCGTCCGTTTCACGTCTCTGTCCTCCGGCCCAAACCCTGACCAAACCATGCTCCACTACAGTGAGTGTGGAGACATGTGGAGACATGTCTTTCAGTGATTTCCCCCTTTCACATGGCCCAGAGGAACCCACCCCCACTCACTGTGCACCAGGACAGAGCCTTCCCACCACCTGTCCCACGATGACTCAAATTCCCATTCAACAAACCCAGTTCCTGATAACCAGGCACACTTCCTGTTAGCACAAGACTCTTCAATGTTTTGGAGGTAATACAAACACAAACACATGTTTGAGAGGGAGAGAGAAAAGAGGGAGGGGGGGGGCATAGAGAGGAGGGTTGGCTCAGGACACAGTTTGGGGAACATTAGTGGTTCTGATTACACCCCATGGCTGCAGGGCCAATCACAGCCCAGATAGAGATGTAGGGCGGAGCCTGCCACACATCAAAGAGGAGGGAGCAGACCGCGTGCGTGCGTGTGCGTGCGTGCGCGTGCGTGTGTGTGTGTGCGCGTGTGCGCATGGGTGCGATGGTGTGATTCTTGGGGGCTGCCTGTGATGTAGTGGTTCAGTGGACTGGGACACGCATGGTCGGTGGTTCTAATCCCGGTGTAGCCACGATAAGATCCGCACAGCCGTCGGGCCCTTGAGCAAGGCCCTTAACCCTGCGTTGTCTCCGGCTTAGTCTAATCAACTGTATGTCGCTCTGGATAAGAGCGTCTGCCAAATGCCAATAATAATGTTGGGGGGTTGAGAGGTGTGCGCATTATGTTGTGTGTGTCGGTATGTTTCTGCATTGGTGTGGTGTGCTTGTGGTAGAAAGCTCTTCAGTGCAATGTGGCAAGTCAACCCTAACCTCTCCCGCACCATGACTATGGCCGGGGGACAGAGGGTGACACGCTACAGCACTGAGTGTGTGTGTGTGTGACAGAGCAGAGTCGTTGTGTGGAGCGAGACGTGTGTGTCTGTGTGTGCATGTGTGAGTGTGAGCATGAGTGTGTGTGTGTGTGTGTGTGTGTGTGAGACAGTGCAAAGTCGATGTGTGTGTGTGTGTGTGTGTGTGTGTGTGTGACAGTGCAGAGTCGGTGTGTGTGTGTGTGTGTGTGTGTGTGTGTACGTGTGTGTGAGACAGTGCAAAGTCGGTGTGTGTGTGTGTGTGTGTGTGTGTGACAGTGCAGAGTCGGTGTGTGTGTGTGTGTGTGTGTACGTGTGTGTGTGTGTGACAGTGCAGAGTCATTGTGTGAGCGAGACGCACATGTGTGTGAGAGTGTGTGTGTGTGTGTGTGTGTGTATGTGACAGCGCAGAGTGGTTGTGCGGTTGTGCGTAGCGAGGCGTTTCACAGAGTAATCAAACTCGGGGGCTCAGTGCAGCTCTGTGTAAAGGGTAACCCCACACCTGCGCCCCCCCCCGTCCCGCGCTCCGTACCCGCGTCACATGACACGCAGTGCGCAAGCTGACTGGCTTAGAACAAAAGACCCGGGCATCAGAACAATGCCCCTGAAACTCCACTCCACTGCTACCAGAGTACA
>NC_083761.1:81327736-81342736 GCF_963514075.1 Conger conger
ACACAGGTGAGTTCCCGCGCGCTGGCAGCCCTGTGGTAGTTGGGTTTGTTTGTTGATGAAAAGGTGACGCAGACCGCAGGGGCATGCTGGGACAGGGGTCACCTGCGCTTGGCGAAACGAAGCGCATTCCACAATCAGAGCCTCCATTCACACCCCCGAGACCTGCGTGCCAGCCTGACCACCACACGCAAACACACACACTGCAGCGCCACACGCAAACACACACACTGCAGCGCCACACACAAACACACACACTGCAGCGCCACACACAAACACACACACTGCAGCGCCACACACAAACACACACACTGCAGCGCCACACACAAACACACACACTGCAGCGCCACACACAAACACACACACTGCAGCGCCACACACAAACACACACACTGCAGCGCCACACACAAACACACACACTGCAGCGCCACACGCCAACACAGACACACACACACACGCTGCAGCCCCACACGCCAACACAGACACACACACAAACACACACACTGCAGCGCCACACACAAACACACACACTGCAGCGCCACACACAAACACACACACTGCAGCGCCACACACAAACACACACACTGCAGCGCCACACGCCAACACAGACACACACACACACGCTGCAGCCCCACACGCCAACACAGACACACACACACACACAAACACACACTGCAGCGCCACACACAAACACACACGCTGCAGCCCCACACGCCAACACACACGCTGCAGCCCCACACGCCAACACAGACACACACACACACGCTGCAGCCCCACACGCCAACACAGACACACACACACACGCTGCAGCGCCACACACAAACAGAGACACACACACTCACACTCACAGACAGACAGACAAACACACACGCTGCAGCGCCACACACAAACAGAGAGAGAGACACACACACACACACACACACACACACACAGTGACGGGGAGGACTCGGACTTCTCTCAACCATCACTTGGGGCAACTTAAAATACTTAAAAACGCTGACGCCACAAATACACTAATTACAAAGTTGCCGCTAATAGCAGGTATTCCCACTCAGATCACTGGTGGGAAAAAGAAAAAAGAAAAACACGCATAACTCCATCGCTGATTGAGTCTGCTTTTTCCTTCTCCTCTGATTGGAGAGGGTAAGGACGCGTTCTGGGGATAAGCCAAACCATGGGGAACACGAACAGATTAATGTTGCATTCCGCATTGGGTTTGTACAGAAGTCTCATCAACCGAACCACTACCTTTGAAGATTTAAAAAAGAAAAGTTTTGTTAAAAAGCTGAAGAAATTGTTGTCTTGCGCTGTCCTGAACCGACCCCCAACCCCGACTCTCTTCCTCCTCCCCTCCCCATCGGGCAGTATCCCAGCGTGCACTGCTGCGTGGGGGCTGAGTGAGCTGTCGGCAGCTTGTTGTTGTTTTGCGGGAGCGAATGTCAGGAGGACGTGTGGGAGCGCTTTCCGGGGACGATGACACCGCGTACGGAAATATCCGCAGAGGGGAAAGGTCCCGTGGCCCGCTCCGGGAGCTCGGGTTCGACGGGGGGGGGACGGGGGGTAAGGGTCAGTGTCCCAGCGGGGGCTGGGGGGTGGGTTATGGCTATGACCACAGGGGCGACAAGGCCCCGGGGCCCCACGGAGAGCGCAGGGGGGTAAACGTGCACTGACGGCCTGTCACAGTCCAGCCAGTGTGGTGTGTGCACCGAGGCCAGTCTAAAACCTGCAAGAGCCGTGATTGGCCACTCAAATGCCCCCAGAGGAAAGAAAAATACAAAATCAGCCACTAATTTGCTTCTAAGCCTTCTAGATTTTTATATTATATATATCTTTCCTCTTTTATCAGCTTCGATCCTCTTCTCTCAGTTAATCCTTCTCCTAACTCTCTCTTCTTCACTCTGTGGTCTCCCTCTGCTCCTCTCTCCTCTCTCCTCCCTCTGATGAGTGCAGGGGAGAAGGTGGAGTAGGTGAGCCTGACCCAGCCCCAAAACCTCTCCCAAAACCGCAGTACCCCCCCCCCCACCACCACCACCACGAAAATCTCAGGCACCGACTTCCCCCACACCTGCCTGTGTTATCAAACAGAGCACCCAACAGCCAGGCGTGGGGGTGTGCACTCCTGAAGTACCTGAAGGCCTTTGTACTATAATCTCTCTCACACACTCACACACAGACACTCACACACACACTCACACACACACTCACACACACACACACACACACACACACACACACACACACACACACACACACACACACACACACACACACACACACACACACACACACACACACTCACACACACACACACACACACACACACACACACACACACACACACACACACACACACACACACACACACACACCGTGCCGTGTAAAAGCAGGAAGCAGAGGGATGAGGTTTCCTTCTGTGGGCTGTGGCATGCAGGTGAAGTATAAAGGGACAGGCAGGGCACTCAACTGGGCCAAAATGAACCAGCACGAAGGGAGATTACATCTGTGAAAGGATTATGATACAAATGACAAGGTCTCGTTTAACTGCTGCTTCCCACAATCCTGGCATCTCTGCAGCACGGAACAGGCCTCCTCCTGACACAGACCGGGCGGCCTGTAGCGTAGTGGTGAAGGTACACGACTGGGACAGGCAAGCCACAATAAGATCCGCACAGCCGTTGGGCCCTTGAGCAAGGCCCTTAACCCTGCATTGCTCCAGGGGACGATTGTCTCCTGCTTAGTCTAATCAACTGTACGTCGCTCTGGATAAGAGCGTCTGCCAAATGCCATTAATGTAACGTAATGTAATGTAATGTAATGTAATGTAATGGTAATGTAATGTAAAAGATTGGATCCCGTTCCTGCTCGTACGTACACCCCATCCCAATCCCCGTGGTTGTATGGTGAGATCTGTGAGCCGTGTGCTTGTGATCAGTGGGCAAATTGCCGAGTCATGATCTGTGTTCCTGACAGAACGCAGTGGTCAGACGGCCGAGCTTCCTCCTTAAGTGATGCGCTTAATGGAGCCTCAGACCCAGACCACAGCGGGCGGAGGGAGCTCAGATAACGGAGGGAGGGAGGGAGAGAGGGAGAGGGGGGAGAGGGAGAGAGGGAGGGAGAGAGAGAGAGGGAGAGAGGGAGGGAGAGAGAGAGAGGGAGAGAGAGAGAGAGGAAAGAAAGGAAGAATAAACCAAGAGCTGAGAAATGGTCGTTCCGTTTAGACAAAAATCTCTGGCTTGTTCCCCATGAGAGGAGGTGAACAAGATGCAACAGGAGTGATTGAAGTGCAACAAACCCGCCAATCACCGTGCTCACTCCCAGGAGGCCTGCCACCCACCCCGCCCACTAGAGGGGGCCGCCAAACTCCACTCAGAGGGGCCCCAAAACCTGCCCTATCCCCCCCGTTCACAGCCACAGAGAGCACAGGCACGCTACCCAAAACCTGTCCTATCCCCCCTGTTCACAGCCAGAGAGCACGCTAACTTGGAGCCCGGCGCGTGAAAGATGAGTCAGCCCAAAGAAACAAACGCTCCCAACTGCCAATAGGCTACAATTTTACGCGCTGGCATCTTTATACAAAATGGCTTCCTTACACGTGTTGACAATTACGACAATGTTAGCCTTCCTCCATTCACACCCCCCCCCCAAAAAAGCAACAACAAAAAAACAAAAAAAACACACAAAGACAAAACCCCGCTCCCTTTTCCGCCCTCCGTACGCGGCTCCGTGTCGGAATCACCAGCGAGGAGGAGAAAACGTTCCCATCGTCTGTCCCACTTCCTGGCCTCCTGAGCCTCCCGCCCCGAAAGATACCGAACTTTTAATAGAAGGCGCCGGAACAATCCCTGCCTGAGCCTGACGATGGGGTAAACAGATCCGTGAAGAGTGGCTCCCGGGGGGGGGGGTTACCTCCCTTTCGCACGAGGGAGAGGAACGCCGAAACAACGATGGCGGTTTTTATCTCGCGCAGATAAGGACCCGGGGGGCCCCCCCAACTGAGGAGCACAGCTCAGATTTAGTGAGCCCCTCCCGTTCCCCTGTCCCGGTCTGGGATCCGTCTCAGACCCTGCACCTCTAGAGCGGACTCGAGACATTCAACCCCACGCCCCCCCCCCCCACCCCCCGGGTGGTATAAATCCGTCTGAACGATGACACTGTCTCCACGCTTTCCACAGCTGGGGAGTGGGGTACATTCACCCCCCCCTCCGCGGACAGACAGGCAGACAGACAGACAGACCCTGGGTCAAGAAGTGCATCCTGAGAGCATCAAAGAGGGTGAATTAGGACCAGGGCCCTGCGCAGTGTCAGAGACGGGACAGGGCAGACCGCTTCCCGTCTTCACAGGGCAGAACCCCAAACCTGGCCCAGGCCGGGCTGAGGGTTCACACGGGAACGGCATACACCAGAGAAAGAGGGAGAGAGGGGGAGAGAAAGAGGGAGAGAGGGAGAGAGGGAGAGAGAGAGAGGGAGAGAGGGAGAGAGGGAGAGAGAGAGACAGAGAGAAGGGGAAAGAGAAAGAGAGGGAGGGAAAGAGGGAGAGGGAGGGAGAGAGAGAGAGAGAGAGAGAGAGAGAGAGAGAGAGGGAGAGAGAGAGAGAGAGGGAGAGAGAGGGAGGGAGAGAGGGAGAGAGAGGCTCCAGGAGAGTTGGAGAGAGAGTGTGTCGGGGTCAGGGTGAGTGCTCACTGTCCAACAGTAGTTGGTGGTCTGATGTCTTGGTTAGAAAATTAAATCAATTTAATACATCAGTATTATCCAGTGATTAGGCTCAGGGCACGACAGGCCTCGGGGGTGAGGTAAGGCCCATGTTGATTCTTAGAAAGACACAGACACAGACACACACACACACAGACACACACACACACACACACACACACACACACACACTCATGCTCAGTGCAGACAGGCCATCAGCAGGACTGGGAGAGGCTCATCCTCCCCTTTAACAGAGGCCCTGCCCAAACAGGAGGGGTGGAGGGGTGGAGGGGCGCATGCCAGGTTCGGGGGGGCTGTGACTGATGACCCCCCCACCCTCCAGCCTGTCACCACGGCAGCACTATAATCAGTAATTAGGTGCATGACAGCTTCTGACACAAACCCCGCCCCCTCAGTGGATTCCTACAGACCACCTGTGTGACAGCAGCACAGGTTGGCAAACACACACACACACACACACACATCACCTGGATCAGCGCAGACAACACACACACACACACACACACACACACACACACACACACACACACACACACATATATATACACGCATCACCTGGATCAGCGCAGACAACACACACACACACACACACACACACACACACACACACACACACACACACACACACATATATACACACATCACCTGGATCAGCGCAGACAGACAGACAGACAGACAGACACACACACACACACACACACACACACACACACACACACACACACACACACACACACACACACACACACACACACACACACACACACACACACACACACACACACACACCTACACACCCCTCTGCGGGTCAGCGCTACACTTGCACGCGACTCGTGTTACGCACCGTCTACAGGTGTTAGGTTTACGCTCAACAAATTACAGCGAACGCACTGCCCTGGAAAGCGCACATTAGCATACGACCCGGGCTGAATTTCAGCCCCATGTTCAGGGAGATGAAGCGCGAGCAGCGTGCGGAGCACACGGCACCGAGGGAGCGGGGGAGCGGGGGGAACGCGGCCGCCCAACCACGAGGGCGGCCTGCCGGGCGCATGGCTGGGACCCGGGAGGTCGCTGGTTCTAATCCCGGTGTGGCTGCGATAACATCTACACATCTAAGGGCCCTTGAGCAAGGCCCTTAACCCTGCATTTGTTCCTGGGGGCGATTGTGCCCTGCTTAGTCTAATCAACTGAGTCACTTGGGATAAAACAGGCAGATAAATACCAAATTGCTCTATTGTGACAGACGCACTGTGATGGGTCTCCGATGTTCTGCGTTACAGTTGTCCTTTCCCGATCACCCACTCTGTCTCTCTCCCTCAGGATCCTGGAGACACCACAACACCGTCACACACACCACAACACCGTCACACACACCACAACACCGTCACACACACCACACAGTCACACACAGACACACACACCACACACACAGTCTCTCACAGTCTCACACAGTCTCACACACACACAGTCTCGCACACACACAGTCTCACACACACACAGTCTCACACACACAGGCGCTCAGGGGAAACGGAGAACGCACACTATCTCTGGCCGATCAAGCGGGGTTTCAGCAGACACACTCACGGTTCACAAACGGAGCTGTGTTACAATAAAACCAGCACAAGCGCAGAAGTGGAGGGACACGTTCATTCACAGACGACACGGGCAAACGGAAGTTACCCTGCGAAACACAACACAGCATCACAACATCTGATGGGCAAGAGCCCGCATTGGCACGCCGGAATTTTGAGAAGTGCCAAACCGCAAGCACACGGGCACAGGCGGAAAACCTGCCGACTCTGCGGCTGTTTTTCCAAAATAACATTCTGTAGTCTGAACGAGCAGCGCGGTCGACGGAATGCACTCAGGGACGTTTCCGATTAAAGACAGAGAATAATGAAAAGCACAACATGTGGAGGACACACACACACACACACCTTAACTTTATGCATTTGCCAGCCTAAAACAGAGCCTCTCATTAAAACTTAAGTCTCCCTCATTACAGCCCTTTCCCACTGTAGAGCTGAACCAGGCTGGCTCATTATACCCCTTTCCCACTGTAGAGCTGAACCAGGCTGGCTCATTATAGCCCTTTCCCACTGCAGAGCTGAACCAGGCTGGCTCATTATAGCCCTTTCCCACTGTAGAGCTGAACCAGGCTGGCTCATTATAGCCCTTTCCCACTGCAGAGCTGAACCAGGCTGACTCATTATAGCCCCTTCCCACTGTAGAGCTGAACCAGGCTGGCTCATTATAGCCCTTTCCCACTGTAGAGCTGAACCAGGCTGGCTCATTATACCCCTTTCCCACTGTAGAGCTGAACCAGGCTGGCTCATTATAGCCCTTTCCCACTGTAGAGCTGAACCAGGCTGGCTCATTATAGCCCTTTCCCCCTGTAGGGCTGAACCAGGCTGGCTCATTATAGCCCTTTCCCACTGTAGAGCTGAACCAGGCTGGCTCATTATAGCCCTTTCCCACTGTAGAGCTGAACCAGGCTGGCTCATTATAGCCCTTTCCCCCTGTAGAGCTGAACCAGGCTGAAATGAGGCAGACATAAGATGCGAGACACGTGTGATTTCGGTTAAAGTAAAGAATTTGTGGTTCCCCCACCACAAGGATAATTGCAAGCGTTCCTTAAAAGACTGATTTCTCAGGTTATTAATCTTGCTTTTTCGGGGGCAGAACTATTTCTCAAAGTACCCGTTCCCTCGGTAACCGATACAATGTTCCCCTCCTCAGCATAAATACGCAGGGGGATGAAAGAGACAGGAATTGTCTGATCTCGATCGCCGCGTTTTCTCCACGCCGTCTGTTGATTCGACGGTAGTTGTGCATTGGGGTCCGAGGAAGGCAGCGATTTAGGATCCGGGCCTGACCGGACGGGGCAAGTCGTCCGCGCGTGGGACACGTTCACATCGGAGGTCGCGCCTGAATGTGGGCATGGCGTCTGCTGCCAGACACGCTCCTCATTAACCCGGAGTCCACAGCCCTCCGACCGCAGAGCGCTGGAGCCACAACACCTGCCACTCATTTCCCTCTCTCTTTTCTCTCTCTCATTCTCTCTCTTTCTTTCTTTCTTTCTTCGGGGGAGAACAGTAGTCAGACATTTTGGTGAAAATCCAAGGCTCGTTCAGAGGTTTTTTTTCCCCAAGTGGTTTTGTATTTGTTTAATATGAACAAATTAGGTGCAGTATGAACTGGTTTGGCGCATATGCTGGTGCTATGGCAACACCACCCAATCCCTTGGCCTGGAACGGAAAGCTCCGGTCCAGAGCCTCGTAAATTAAAGGTTCCGGTCCACTTGGGATGGGGAGACAGGACCCACCAGAGGGTCTATAAAAAAAATTACTTGCTTTTTAGTTGACGCCTTTAAGCTGAGCAAATTACAGTTGATTAGACTAAGCAGGAGACAATCCCCGATGAAGCAAAGGGCCTTGCTCAAGGACCCCAGTAGCTGCCGGCTGTCTAGACCAGGGCCGAACAACCCAGTTCCTGGAGATCTACCATCCCTCCAAGTCTAACAAAGCACGCCTCATTCAACAGCGAGAGGTCTCATTGAGCCGCCATTTTGTAGAAATGTGAGGAGTGCCAAATCAGGGTTGAACTGAAAACCTGCAGGAAGGTAGATCTCCAGGAACAGGGTTGGGGAGCCCTGCTCTAGCTGTTGAACGAGGTGTGCTTTGTTAGGGTTGGAGTGAAAAACTGCAGGAAGGTAGATCTCCAGGAACAGGGTTGGGCAGCCCTGCTCTAGCTGTTGAATGAGGTGTGCTTTGTTAGGGTTGGAGTGAAAACCTGCAGGAAGGTAGATCTCCAGGAACAGGGTTGGGCAGCCCTGCCCTAGACCTTCTCCCTGGAAAATGTCTTTGGCTCAGACACCAGCCTGGACCCCCCTCCGAGTGCCAATCCTCGCCACCAAACATCTCCCACCATCTGCTGCGGCGTGAAATCACTCCTCTAATCCCCTTTGTTCCATCTGAGGAGGCCCTGAGGAGACGCGATGACCCAGGAGGAGGAGGAGGAGGAGGAGGCGTATGGGACTACCCCGCCAGACCACCGCAGGTTCTCCTCCGTGACGGATCGGACCCGTCCAGAACCGGAGGAGGAGCCCATCGGCCATCCCGGGTCGACGTCGAACACGCGGTCACGCGGCACCCCGCCCCCCCTCGAGCCCGGGGGAGACGGGGAGACGGGGTTAAGTTTAGCGGTCGCCGCCGGCTGCGATGCCCAGTGAGAGAGCGGCTTTGTTCATTCGCCACGCGTCCCGCTGCTAAAAAGGGAGCGTTTCTGGTGCCGCTGGCGGTCCACCGACTCACAGGGAGAGGGAGAGGGAGGGGGGGGGGGGAGAGCAGTCTAAACACAAACAGGCTGGCTCAGTCAACAACGGCTTGGATGACTGACTCCATATTGGGAGCTGTGCCCTTACGGGGAAATGGGCCCAGGCGACCAGCCACCTCCATCTGTTTTTCAGAACCCACGAGGACACAAACCCCTCTCTCTGACTCTCTCTGCCTTCTGACCAGAGGCACGGAGGAGACCAGCCGAAGCGTTAAAGGTACAACAGGTAAGATCTTTGTGTTAAAACATTGTTACAAGACCAATGTAAATCCCTTCCTATCGTTGAAATGACTGACATGTTGACTCACCCTCTGCCTGTGTTTATAGTCCTTAAACTCAGGTTTAAAAATAGGCCCGACACTCTGTACCAAAACACTGTATTGCTGTACAATAATTCAAGCTCACTGGTTGGGTTTTAACTGCCACAGCCAATGGCGTTTCAACGTCAACGCGTTCACAGAGAAGGGGGAGGGATAAACAGTGTTGTGGTTTGAAGGGGTTTGTTGCTGCTATTCTCCTCTTGACCGTTAGAAGTCCAAAATGACCTATTGTCCCTTTAAAGACGGGCTGAAACAGAAGCACCGGCATAGCTATCTTCTGCGATATGACATTATGAGAGTGAAACAAATCTTTCGGGGGGAGGGGGTATTTTGAGGGGCGTCAAATGAGGAGGGGGACGTCAAGTGAAGATGCGCCCTGCTGCGTGAAAGGTTATTGATCGGAGGGGAATGGAAGACAGATATTTGATCAACATACATGCCCACTGGGCACACACTGACATCAAATCTAAATTCAAATCAAAATCATTTTCCAGAAAGTGGATGGGGGAAAAAAAGCTTCAGTGGGGAAAACACACAAGCACGACAATTGTATTAATTGTAGGGAATATACACTTTAAAAAGCTTTGTATTGTTATGAAGAATTGAATTATTGATTTCAGCTCGTCATTAAAGAGAGAGAGCCAACGCAGGCCAACGGCACCAACATTGAAACGTCTTGTTGGCGTTTCTCGCACCAGAAAGCGGGGTCATCTGAACATTCTGATAGCCCCACGAGCTCTTCCTCCACAGAGGCAGAGGCCGAGGACAGGGGGATGAGGGGGAAAAAAAGAAAAGAGAAGAGCTCTGTGTAGCGTCATGGCGATAATCGCTCACATGCCCTCGATTAACCGTCCCGCTGGCCTTTCCGGACCATCGTCATCATCATCATCATCATCGGATGCTTCCCTTCCCACAATGCCGTTCAAACGGACCCACAGCCCACGGGAATCAAAGAAGCCCAATCTGCTTCCAAACATAAAGGGCTGCAAACAATTACCCATGAGGCTTTGCCTGAAGTGAAGAGCACCAGGGTATTAGGGGAAGGGGGGGGGTGGGGGGGTGGGGGTGGTCGTTGGATCAGAGCTTGAAAGAGTTCATCAGCTCATCAGTTGCACAACTTCCTGCGGGCTGTTTGAAGGAGAGGTGTGGATGATCTTCCAGCATCAAAAAAACAAAAAACTAAAAATTAG
This sequence comes from Conger conger, assembly GCF_963514075.1. Classification (NCBI taxonomy): domain Eukaryota; kingdom Metazoa; phylum Chordata; class Actinopteri; order Anguilliformes; family Congridae; genus Conger; species Conger conger. The sequence continues at coordinate 81,338,289 of NC_083761.1, forward strand.
GATCAGAGAACGGGGATGATTTCAGGGGAGCCGGAGCCCTCCAGTCCGGCGGTTATGGACCGTTGTCAACGCTGAAAATTGCATCAAACAGCAAAACGGCAAGCTGGTCCCGCTGTTGCACGCGGCTCTAACACAACCGAGCGTTCGGTGCTCCCACTGAAGACCGGGAGCCCCAGAACTGGAGGCCCATCTCACTGCTGGGCACATTTCACGTAAAGAATTTTAAAAATCTTACTCAGTTCGTACGCGAATGCTCCAGCGGTCTGATGGGAAACCCGTAGCCGGTGCCCGGGGAATGAAAACAGCCGCCACTCGACTGAATATCCCGCCATAGCGGGGCAGGACGAAACGGAGCGGGTACAGACTCTCTCTCTCTCTCTTCGTGGAGCGGCGTTACGTCAGCCAGCCGACGGCACGCTACTGGAGCCGGCACACATGACCAGGAAAATATTAGCAGGGCCCTTTTGCCTCGTCTGGCAAGAAAAACCTAAACAAAAAACAAAACAAAAGAAAAATAAATAAATAAATAAAAATATAATGTTTCCCGCTGAGCCTTCCAGCGTTGCGCCCTGGCAACGGTCACGCCGGGCTGACGACAGCGGCTTCACCCGAAGTTCAGCTTCTCGTCGGTCTCCGCCCCGCTCTCCGCTCCAGTGCAACACGCCACGTTTCTCAAACACCCGCTTAGCCCGACGGACCGGGAACAATTCGACTGATGCCCACGACAACAATGAGAGCAAATACTTCCAACACAGCACAGAGGGGGTTAACAAAAAAACCCCCCACAATAAATCTGAAACCCTTGCATCCTTCCACAATGACAGATGACAGAACACCGAGTGTTTTTAATTTAAGCCCGTCTTCTTTCGTTCTTATTTGTATTTTTTTTTTTTTCCTTAAACACGCTCGGTTGCTCGCGCACTTGATAGATATGCATGTTCACGTTCATCTTGGCCCCGTCACGCTGCGGAGGATTACAGTTCTGCACCGCCGCTGACGTTATTAGGGCCTCCGCACAGCCGCCATTCAGCATTTCCTGACCGTTACACTCCGGCACGGCAGCGCGGGCGGGAGCCGCAAAATGGCTGCCAGGAAGAAGGATCGGGAGAAGATGGCCGCCGGCCGGGATGACACTTGGCCGGGGCAGGAGGTTGAGGTTGAGCCGTGCCATCTGGAAGAGGCCCGTTCTTTTTAAACAGGGGTCAGATGGCCACGGTTATCCGCTCAGCCGTCGCCCCCCTCTTCAAAGAACCGCTTTAAGACTTCCCAGGATTCCCTGGGGCTGGGGGCTGAGACGTGAGCTGTGGATGACAGGCGCTGGGGCCTCGGGACTGAGGGAGGACATCGCATCAGACTCCCGTTCACCTCCCACGGCACCACGACCCCCCTCCACTTCTCCTCCTGCCCTCTCCCTCTTCCTTCCCTCTCTCTTCCCCCTCTCTCCATCCCCCCATCCCTCTCTGTTGCCCTCTCTCTCACTCACCATCCCACCCTCCCTCACTTTTCTCTCCCTCTCTCAAAACTATATAAATCGTTGCCAAATCTTTAGTTATGTACAAACACCGGCCTTCGTCAATTAAGCACGTCTTATCGTTCTTCACAAGTGGGTCATGTCTCCATCGACCGCACTCCCATCGGTTATGTTAGGACATGCCATTGTGCTATTAAAGGAAAAACATTTTCTGCGTCTTGAGAAGTAGGGGGAAAAAAACAAAACCCGGAAGAACCCACTTTGAAATCTCCCGAATCGTATGACCATCCAAGAATGAAACGCTGCAAAGTACTTTCAACCAAAACAAAAGCAACTTGAGATAAACAAAATTCGCGGGCCAAAGAAAGAGAGGAGAACGGGACCTCTGAAACGTGGGGTGGGGGTCCACGTTAACAAACACGGCTCTCGGCGTTCCAGCACTGCGAACGGCTGCTAAAAGCCCATCCATTAGAGCACGCGGTGCATGTGAACTTGTGGCTCCGGAGTGCTAATGCAGCAGACAGGCCCTCAGAAGGAGCCTTGTGTGTACGCCATTATCCGCTCCCGTCTGGGGTTTCCTGGAACACGCGGCCGTATCTAAGGGGAGCGTGGTGACTCAGTCAAACCTCAGGGGCACTCCTCGGAGAACGCCGCCCTTCGGTTGACAGGAGAGGGGGGGGGGGGGGGGGGGGGCAGGTTGGAGACACAAGACCTCCCAAAAGGAGAGAGGCTGGGATACGTGTTGAGTTCCTGATGCCGGGACGCGGGTGGTTGAGCGTAGCTGAGTGTGGAGCTAACGGGTTAGAACCAGGCATCAACCGACCCTCTGGCCCACAGGGGTCAAACTGAATTCCCAGGGGGCCACAGTGTCTGCAGGTTTTTCGCGGTTTCCTCCCAATCGGCCGTCAATGAAGGAGAGAAAGAGAGAAGAGAGAGAGAAGGAGAGTGGGAGAGAAGGAGAGAGAAAGAGAGAGAGGGAGAGAGAGGGAGAGAGAGAGGGAGAGTGGGATGGAGAGAGAAAGAGAGAGAGGGAGGGGAGAGTGGGAGAGAAGGAGAGAAAGAGAGAAGAGAGAGAAGGAGAGTGGGAGAGAAGGAGAGAGAGAGAGAAAGAGAGAGAGAGAGGGAGAATAAGAGGTGTGGACTCTTGACTGCTCTAACTGCTCTCCCTGATGACAGCACGGGCACAGGACCCCCCCCCCCCCCCCCATTCCCCCTCCTCCCATCCTGACATCTTTCAGGTGTCTAAACAGAGCGGGGCAAACCACAGGGAGGGAGGGAGGGAGGGAGGGAGGCTCCTCGCACGCAAGGGAAGTCGTCACCACAAAAAAAATAATTAATTAGAGGAATGAAAAACAGCTTTGATCACAACAGAGGAGGGTTGCCTCCACCCCCCCCCCCACCCCCCCGTTTTAGGTGATCCAGATCCTCTCTTCCTCTTCTCCTTTGACCGTCCGACTCCCCTCGGCGGGGGGGGATTCTCCGGGGATCTGGCACCCTCCCTCGAGCATGGCCCCCTCTGGCTAGGACAGTGTTTTTGGGTTTGTTTACACGTGGGCGAGGCGGCGGCTGACTTCTTTCGTTGAGAACGCCAGAGTGATTTCACGCAACTGACCTTGGCTGGACAAAGAGGTGGGGGGGGGGGTGGGCGGGGGAAGTTTCCGGAACCTGGGTAATTCTCCACTTCAGCCACTGTGTTGAAGGTGTAACAGGACCTTGGTTAAACCCAAACTCCTGACCCTAGCAGCCTGATCACAGACGAGATAAAGCGGCAGCTCCACCCCACCCCACCCGACCCCACCCCACCAAGAGGGGTCAGAGGAAATCAGTGCTGTAATCCCTCGATTCAGATCAACTCCAAATATCTGCGAACCGACATGCCTTTTTGCGAAATGTTTTTCTTTTCTTTTTTTTTTTGCCTCTTAAAAATATGGAAACCACAGCTGAGGAAAGGCAGACTGTTAGAAACGGCTAACAAACGTTCTGAACCACGGCCAACTGCGCTGCCAGACAGAAGCTATTGATTGAGAGAGGTCGGTTCATTCCGGAGTAGTCACCCCACATCTATTCAAGATGTAAAAAAAATAAATAAATAAATAAAAAGACAAAGATGTCTGGGCATGATTACGTAAAAAAGAAAAAGGAAAATAAAAATTATGGGAGGCCAACATCAACTGCAGTAGTTTCGCCACAAGTGGAAGGTCAAAGGTCATTGTTGCCAAAACACCACCATTTTCATGTAGAGGGGAGAGACAGGTACATGGGACTGTCAGTAGCTGCAGCATGAACACAACAGGTAAAACCTGACAACACAACACAACACTACACTACACTACACTACGCAACCTACACAACCTAACCTAACCTAACCTACACAACACAACACAACACAACCTAACCTACACAACATAACCCAACCTACACAACACAACATAACCTAACCTACACAACATAACACAACATAACCTAACCTACAAAACATAACACAACATAACCTAACCTAACCTACACAAAATAACCTAGACAACATAGCACAGTACAACACAACATAACCTACACAACATAGTACAGTACAACACAACATAACCAAACCTACACAACATAACCTACACAACATAGCACAGTACAACACAACATAGCCTACACAACATAGCACAGTACAACACAACCCAACACAGCACAACCGAGGCCAGGATAACTGCCATAATGACAGGTCTTTTTCCCCCCCAGCACAGAAACATAACCCCCCCCCGCCCGCCCTGACAGCGCGTTCATTTGCAGACTCTTAACGACCTCCAGGCCGCTAACGAGAATATAACGATTTAATCAGGCGGCGTTCTCATGGGCGTGACGTACGACCCGGGGCTTTCCGTCCGCAGCCAGGCCCAACCAGACATGATGCATGCCGTAATCACGCCGGGGGGGGGGGCACGATGTTTTATTCATGCGTCCACACCGTGGAGGACATCGTTCCTCACGG
>NC_083761.1:81345236-81347736 GCF_963514075.1 Conger conger
GAACAGACGTGACGCCTAATGTTCCTGTGAAATATCAGCCCCATTCCAATGAACATGGAAAAGACAAAGTCCAAGACTGATGTCATTCATACCCAAAATCCAAACACCCCCACCCCCCTGCCCACATTAACTTGAGCAATTTGAGGCAGATTAAAATTTGGCGGTAGACGGCAAAAATAAAATTGAAAAGCAAGCAAACATTAATCAGAAAGTTATTTTGATACTGACAATTATAAATGATAGCAATAATTACGGAGCAATGTTTTTGTACCTTCCATTCCATCAGACACACAAAAACATTGAACTCCTGCTATAATTACGCATAATACACCGTCTCCAACTCAATTCCAAGAAAAAAAAAAAGTCAATGTTAAAAATAAAATGAAGGCCCTCGTCCAGGACTGAAGCAGCCAAACCCACCAACCACACCCTCCGCAACCCCAACCCAACCCAACCAACATCCCCAACCCCAACCCAGCAAACATCCCCAACCCAACCAACATCCCCAACCCAACCCCAACCCAGCCAACATCCCCAACCCAACCCCAACCCCAACCCAGCCAACATCCCCAACCCAACCCCAACCCAACCCAACTCAACCCCAACCCCAACCCAGCAAACATCCCCAACCCAACCCCAACCCAGCAAACATCCCCAACCCAACCCCAACCCAACCAACATCCCCAACCCAACCCCAACCCCAACCCAGCCAACATCCCCAACCCAACCCCAACCCCAACCCAGCCAACATCCCAACCCAACCAACATCCTCAACCCCAACCCAACCAACATCCCCAACCAACATCCCCAACCCCAACCCAACCAACATCCCTACCCCAACCCCAACCCAGCCAACATCCCCAACCCAACCCCAACCTGAGAGCTTTAAGCCCTGAACGTGGGGGTAAGGGCCTTGCTTAAAAGCCCAGCCTCTGCACTTATCTCATCGTGGCTACATGGTGGGGCTTGAACCACCAACCTTCCGGGTCCCAGTCAAGTACCTTAGCCACTCGACTACAGGCAGTCCCTGTAGAGGAGGAGCAGCCGACATCCACTGAAGTTTTTTAATAACCACCACCACTCCCTCCCCACCACCCCCGTTCCACCACTCCAGCACACCCGCAGCATTTCCACGCCTGTTTACTTTGAAACCCCAGACAGGTAAGATTTCTTGGCAGCCAATCAGAGCGAGGGGGGGGGGGGGCGTGTCTCCACAGTGCTAATAAAAGCTCTCGTGTAGCTGAAACCCGGTTGGCCCGGATCGAATGACGCCAAAAAAACGGCCCATTAAAATTTCATACCTTACACATCGCCACCGCATCCCCAGATTTGGTTCAAGTAGCACGATTACACGCCGAACGGGCGCACCACAATTAAACCGGGGCCCATCTGCCTGAATCGGGAGACGGAGAGCACAATAGAGACGTATCAATCATTTATCGCCCACCCCCCCTAGAGGGATGCAATATTTAACGCCGCTTCGCAATTAGCATAATTAGCGAGAAGACATGGTTTTTACGCTGAGCCGCACTGTAAAAAGCCTTCAAAGGGCTACATTTGACACAGTTTTCTTCTACCAAAATGGCTGCCGTTCAAAAAAAAAAAAAAAAAGGGAAATTTCACGAATTTGCATTATTAGCTCCTCGCTCTCTTCCGGTCGTGGGGGGGGAGGGATTTGGCATTCCTTAATTCAGCGGGGAGCTCCCGGGATCATTTTGGGCCCCGCATTGGCAGGCAGACCCTCCCTGTGACCCCCAGCGTCCATATTAAAGATTATCTGGATGATTGATGCTTTAATACACGGAGGACTGAGGGGAATCTGGATGCAGCGGGAAGATAATCTGGATCCGTTATTGCATTTAGAACAAAATACATCACTCATGAGACGACAAAGACGCATTTATCTCGCTTCCGCGTATATTTATTTATTTATAGAAGCAAATGAGTGATACATTCGGTTATGAATGCAATATAAACGCACTTACGCGATCATAATTTATGTAGGTTTTCCACAGTACTGTACAGGCTACTGCACACACTGTTGAATAGGCCCATTGTATACAGTAAAGGTGCTAATTCGGTTAGCGCCAGAGTACTGCTTCCCCCATTGCCCATTGAGCTGGAGGAGGCTAACGCCGAGACTTGCCACTCAGCAGCGCGTTCCCACCTCTGACCCGTCCGCATCACTCTGGGAAACGCTCAGAGTCTTTGTGCTGCAGGCACGGAGATAGTCACATCGTGCAGTCTGCCACAGCCCCTTTTACATTCACGGGAATAGTCACAGTGTACAGTCTCTCTCAGTCAACAACAATAGTCACATTGTACAGTCTCTCTCAGTCAACAACGATAGTCACATTGTACGGTCTCTCTCAGTCAACAACAATAGTCACATTGTAAAGAGTCTCACAGTCAACAATAGTCACATTGTACAGTCTCTCTCAGTCACAACAATAGTCACATTGTACAGTCTCTCTCAGTCAACAACAATAGTCACATTGTA
>NC_083761.1:81350236-81352736 GCF_963514075.1 Conger conger
GGGTGGGTGAATGAATGAGATGGTAGCCAGTAGCCTAGTGGCTAAGGTACATGACCGGGACAGCCTGTAGCCTAGTGGCTAAGGTACATGACGGGGACAGCCTGTAGCCTAGTGGCTAAGGTACATGACGGGGACAGCCTGTAGCCTAGTGACTAAGGTACATGACGGGGACAGCCTGTAGCCTAGTGGCTAAGGTACATGACTGGGACAGCCTGTAGCCTAGTGGCTAAGGTACATGACGGGGACAGCCTGTAGCCTAGTGGCTAAGGTACATGACTGGGACAGCCTGTAGTCTAGTGGCTAAGGTACATGACTGGGGCAGCCTGTAGCCTAGTGGCTAAGGTACATGACTGGGACAGCCTGTAGACTAGTGGCTAAGGTACATGACTGGGACAGCCTGTAGCCTAGTGGCTAAGGTACATGACGCGGGGACAGCCTGTAGCCTAGTGGCTAAGGTACATGACCGGGACAGTCTGTAGCCTAGTGACTAAGGTACACGACTGGGACCTGGATTGTAGGTTCAAGCCCTAGTGTAGCCACAATAACATGGGCTCTTGAGCAAGGCCCTTAACCCTACAGTGATCCAGTGGGGATTGCCCCCTGCTTAGTCAAATCAAATGTTAGTCGCTTTGCATAAAAGCATAAGCTAAATAACCGTAGTGTAAAATAATGTAATGAATGAGTGAATAAATGTGCGAGCTAAGACATGGTTCATATCAACCCGTGTCCCATCCAACTTTTGAACGGGAGTTGAAACCCAGCCCCTGAAAATGCCTCGCTTCTACACACCACCAAAGCCCAAGGAGGCAAAGAGCTCCCCCTCGCCCCCCCCCCAGAGGGGAGTCAATTTCCCTCTGAGGACGCCATGAGACAGACCCTGGGTAGGCAGGCCTCAGGCTCACCACAAAAATGTAAATACCCTTGGAGTGGGCATAAAACGTCCACAGCCCGGCGCAAAAAAACCCAAACAAACCCCCGCAGTAATCCGCTTAGGGCTCCTCTGAACCCAGATCAGATGGACGACGTTGCCTTGAGAAGCTCTTCGGGAAGACGCGAGGCCAGCGCACGTTAGCACGTTAGCACGTTAGCACGAAAGGGCCACCCGGCCTCGGCCGTCGGGCAAACGAGCGCATTATCCCGAGATCTCCTTACACAACACGAGTACGCACTTTCCATTTCAGACAGTCTCCGTGACGTTAAAGCGAATCTCTGGCCATTTTTCCAACACCTCGCCCCAACCGTTACCCGTCTGTAAACGGGTCAGAACCAGCAAAACAGGCTCAATCTGGTCTGGCCATTATGACTTCAAAGCAGAGGTACATCAAACACACGACAAGACGCCTCTCCCCCCCCCCCCCTCAGAAAGGCATTGTTTTTAGCGGTAATTACACCCCTTCATCGCCGGTCCTTCTTTCATCGTACCCTGTGTACAAGTTCAACCCTGCTGCTCCCCCCCATCCCCGAAAACCTCCATGACCTCTCCCCCCCCTCCCTCCCCGCTCCTCTGCAGATAACTCCAGCCCCAGGCTTGCGTCTGGCAGCTTTTCATGTGGGATGAGAGGGGATTAGGAACAGAGGTGTTTCACTGCCCCAAGGCTCCCCCCCCGCTCCCCAAAAACCTGCCCTCAACTTGAACAGGGCAGGGTCAGGGGGAGGTCAGGGCAGGTTAGAGACAACCAGCGAAGGGATTATGAATGTAACGTTGTGTTGGGCTGGGCTGTGTTGTGTGTGGTGTTGGGCTGTGTTGTGTTGTGTGTTGGGCTGTGTTGTGTCGTGTGTTGGGCTGTGTTGTGTCGTGTGTTGGGCTGTGTTAAGTGTTGGGCTGTGTTGTGTGTTGTGTGTGGTGTTGGGCTGTGTTAAGTGTTGTGTGTGTTGTGTTGGGTTGGGCTGTGCTGGGCTGTGTTGGGCTGGGCTGTGTTGTGTTGGGTTGGGTTGGGCTGTGCTGTGTTGTGTTGTGTTGGGCTGGGCTGTGTTGTGTGTGTTGTGTTGTGTTGTGTTGAGCTGGGCTGTGTTGTGTGTGTTGTGTTGTGTGTTGGGCTGTATTGTGTGTTGTGTGTGGTGTTGGGCTGTGTTAAGTGTTGTGTGTGTTGTGTTGGGTTGGGCTGTGCTGGGCTGTGTTGGGCTGGGCTGGGCTGGGCTGTGTTGTGTTGGGTTGGGTTGGGCTGTGCTGTGTTGTGTTGTGTTGGGCTGGGCTGGGCTGTGTTGTGTGTGTTGTGTTGTGTTGAGCTGGGCTGTGTTGTGTTGTGTTGTGTGTTGGGCTGTATTGTGTTGTGTGTTGGGCTGTGTTGTGTTGTGTGTTGGGCTGTGTTGTGTTGTGTGTTGGGCTGTGTTGGGCTGTGTTGTGTGTTGTGCTGGGCTGTGCTGGGCTGTGTTGCTCTGACTCTCACTAGCGTTTGATACGTGACCTGATATTGCCCTTCTGTGTGAACGAGGCACTTAGTTGAGCTCGATTCCGTCAAAGTCATTTGGCAGTTCGCACTTTATTGCGGTAGAGGGATAT